>NC_134267.1:68333899-68634399 GCF_031893055.1 Leptodactylus fuscus | reverse complement strand
CAGTCATTGCCTGCAAGGGATTTTCTACAAAGTATTAAAAATGAGCATTTCATTTATGGTAATGTTAATTTTTTCAATTACTTTTGAGTCCCTAAAATGAGGAGGCTTTGTAGAAAATGGTTGCAATTCCTAAATGTTTCACAGGGTATTTTTGTTCAACCTCTTGCATGAAACCTGAAAGTATGTTCTTCAATTGCATCTCAGTTGTTTCATTTTAAAGCCAATGTGGTGGCTGCCGAGCCCAAATCGTGAAGATGGTGTCACTGTCCAAATATTTCTGCACCTATCTTTAGACAACATGTATGTTTACAATGCATCTAAAAGTGAACATGTTCTGTATGGATGGCAATTAGACCCAAGGGTCTTCAGTCCGACGTTGGTTCCCATTGACTAATTACGTTTTACTGAAAAATTATAGTGACCTGATAAAACATTTCCTTTTTTAAATTCTCATGTATTCTGGTTTTATCCAGCAAGAGTTTTTTTTTATTTTTCCCCCGCTGGAGGTGTTCTGCTTGTTGATGCAGCTTTCCATCAGAAATTCCTAGGTGCGTTGCTTTACCTGTTTATCTGATATCTGTCGCTTCTGCTATATTAATTATGAGTTCTGTTGAGGGCGTGTGTAGACCCTGAAGGAAGGATTTGGTCTGTGGTTCTGAATATGTAGACTAGAAATGCGTTACTGCTTTTAGATGAAGGAATGTAATTAAAGTTCGGTTTGCTTACTCATGCATAGGAATTGTTCTACGGTTTTTCAGTATAGTGTTTCATTTGATGTTCTCTTTATATACTAAAGGTTACTTCAAACCCATTTTCCATAGCTTAAAAAATAAAAATGATCTACAGTTGTCAATTTTCTTCTATATACACAGTGGAAGAAATCTGATAGTAGCCAAAATCGTATAGTTGTCATATGATTAATGTGTTATTCAGATCCATTGGCTTCTAAAGGCTCCATTGCTGGTTAGTAAAGTCAAGGTATGATCTCTGGTTCAAGGGAAAAGGAGAGCGCAATGAGTAATACTTTCTCCTCATGACAGCTCTTTGTTGATCTAAGAGAGAGCACTTACGGAGAGCTAAGCCATTTATGTGATTATAAAGAGCACTTGGTTCTCTCCTATTCCGAGATGGAAAAATCATTTCTAAATGGGAGTTCACTGTCAAGATGAATATTGCACACTTCTATCTTACTTAGGGTTTGCTCTGTATCTTCCCCTCACTAGGTCTGATGACTGGTGAGGTGGACTGCTCTGTGCTTGCCTGTGCTTTGCAGAGTTCACTTATTAAAGGTCAGTAGCAAAGTTAGTAAATCTCTTTTCCAGCTGACGTCTGATTTTTAAAGCGAAGGGTATAAAACTATCTGTATTGTAGGCTGTATTACAAAAGAGTTATACAGTCCTATGAAAAAGTTTGGGCACCCCTATTAATCTTAATCATTTTTAGTTCTAAATATTTTGGTATTTGCAACAGCCATTTCAGTTTGATATATCTAATAACTGATGGACACAGAAATATTTCAGGATTGAAATGAGGTTTATTGTACTAACAGAAAATGTGCAATATGCATTAAACCAAAATTTGACCGGTGCAAAAGTATGGGCACCTCAACAGAAAAGTGACATTAATATTTAGTAGATCCTCCTTTTGCAAAGATAACAGCCTCTAGTCGCTTCCTGTAGCTTTTAATCAGTTCCTGGATCCTGGATAAAGGTATTTTGGACAAACAATTCAAGTTCAGTTAAGTTAGATGGTCGCCGAGCATGGACAGCCCGCTTCAAATCATCCCACAGATGTTCAATGATATTCAGGTCTGGGGACTGGGATGGCCATTCCAGAACATTGTAATTGTTCCTCTGCATGAATGCCTGAGGATTTGGAGCGGTGTTTTGGATCATTGTCTTGCTGAAATATCCATCCCCGGCGTAACTTCAACTTCGTCACTGATTCTTGAACATTATTCTCAAGAATCTGCTGATACTGAGTGGAATTCATGCGACTCTCAACTTTAACAAGATTCCCGATGCCGGCATTGGCCACACAGCCCCAAAACATGATGGAACCTCCACCAAATTTTACAGTGGGTAGCATGTGTTTTTCTTGGAATGCTGTTTCTTTTTGGACGCCATGCATAACGCCTTTTTTTATAACCAAACAACTCAATTTTTGTTTCCAAAATGAAGCTGCCTTGTCCAAATGTGCTTTTTCATACCTCAGGCAACTCTATTTGTGGCGTACGTGCAGAAACGGCTTCTTTCTCATCACTCTCCCATACAGCTTCTATTTGTGCAAAGTGTGCTGTATAGTTGACCGATGCACAGTGACACCATCTGCAGCAAGATGATGCTGCAGCTCTTTGGAGGTGGTCTGTGGATTGTCCTTGACTCTTCTCACCATTCTTCTTCTCTGCCTTTCTGATATTTTTCTTGGCCTGCCACTTCTGGGCTTAACAAGAACTGTCCCTGTGGTCTTCCATTTCCTTACTATGTTCCTCACAGTGGAAACTGACAGGTTAAATCTCTGAGACAACTTTTTGTATCCTTCCCCTGAACAACTATGTTGAACAATCTTTGTTTTCAGATCATTTGAGAGTTGTTTTGAGTAGCCCATGATGCCACTCTTCAGAGGAGATTCAAATAGTAGAACAACTTGCAATTGGCCACCTTAAATACCTTTTCTTATGATTGGATACATCTGGCTATGAAGTTCAAAGCTCACTGAGGTTACAAAACCAATTTTGTGCTTCAGTAAGTCAGTAAAAAGTAGTTAGGGGAATTCAAATCAATAAAATGATAAGGGTGCCCATACTTTTGCAGCGGTCAAATTTTGGTTTAATGCATATTGCACATTTTCTGTTAGTACAATAAACCTCATTTCAATCCTGAAATATTACTGTGTCCATCAGTTATTAGATAGATCAAACTGAAATGGCTGTTGCAAACACCAAAATATTTAGAACAAAAAATGATTAAGATTAATAGGGGTGCCCAAACTTTTTCATAGGACTGTATGTAGCAGTCACATGTTGGGCTATATAGAGCTGCAATTCTTAAAGTATGTGTGAACATGGTTTTTTTTCTAGTTTTCATACTGTTAAAGGAACAAATTTCCACATTGAAATATTTAAAAACCTTTTCCTACTCTTCTCCGCTGGGATGTTTTTTCACTTTTTAACAGTACATTTTGAATTTGATGTTTGAATCCTGTTGTCAAATTTTATCCAACTAAAGGTGACACTGTAATTGTGACATGACCATTACATAAAATATGCAAAACTGTCTGCACAGACCCTGTGTCATCACGTGGAGACCCTACAATTCTACATGATGGACCCATATGTACTCCTACCAGATATGCCATATATCAAATTCAAATTTTTCAAATTCCGTTGGGAGGAAAAAAAAAGTCCCTGCCTTCTCCTTTACATAAAATTGAGATACCATATGAAATAATTGTGTTTTTAACAATATAGCTATCTTTACGTCTGTGGCAGATGCTCCGTTGCAGAATCTGCTTAAAAATTGCGTACACAAAAGTTATCCACTTAAAACAACAAGACGGATGCCAGAATTGTCTTTCAGCTCCTTTGGTGCCCGTTATTTTAGAGATCTGTTGTTTCTGTTGTTCTGCTGTACTACATTTGGCTACTTTAGCCACTATACACATATACGATAATTTTACTTATTTAATGTGCATTTTTCTGTACATGTTATAGACCTAGCTCTGTTGAAGAATTAAGAAAGGGAATCCATCACATTTGTTGTTTTTAAGATTCGATGTTTGAGAAAGAGACACAGGTCCTACAAGAAACCACAGGCTACAGAAAATGTACCATATTTTGTCATTGTGGTTACACTGTCATTTTAGGTTTACAGGCTGACTGGTGAGCTCGCTTGTCTCCCAGTTTACTTGTCTCAGTATAGCTCTTAAAAAGAAAAGAGACAAGGGTCGTCTCACTTAGTACGATGGTGATGAAAACCCTTGGCGCACTGCATGAAATCTAAATGTGGCAATCTTTAAATGGATAGTTTTAGTATTCTCTGGAGCTGCCCTTTTTCCTGTACCCAGATAACCTCTTATGACAGCTGTGGCAGTGCCAAGGAGACCACTGTTGGTCTGTCACAGAATGGTGAAAAGCAGCCTTTGCTGCTTAAGTAAGCTGCAGACTACAGTATAATTAACCTTTGATGAACTATGGCGGAAAACCCCAAATTACATTGGTCTTTTCTTGAAAGAAGTGCTTGAAGAGAACAAAGCTTTGCTCTCGGAGAAATATGGCACTTTTTTTTTTTTTTTTTTTTTGCAGCCTACCCTTCCTTCCACATATAAACCAATAGAGTTTCCTCTATAACCACAAAGCTAGTTTTAAAAGTACAATACTAATAAAAACATAAATAACTGCAGTGATGAAATAACTATCTTTCAATTTTATCTTATTCCTTTGAGCTTTTAGCAGTTTCTTAATCACATGTGAGAATCCAGCAACAGTACAGAACTTGGATCATGATCCTATAAGCAGGCTATAGGCTGCACTAAGTAGTATCATGGGAAGGGCTGCTACCTTTATTTTTAATACTGTGTAGTTGACTCTAGATTCCTATAACTGTATTAGTTTTATGGTGGCTAGCAATGTAAAATTTAAAATGGCTGCCTGACAATATAAATACAAAGTTTAATGGTCTTACGTGGACCAGAAACCAAGAGGTATAGTAGAGAAAAAAGAGAGGGAAACCAGTTCTAAAATGCCTCTTATTCCATGTAATATGTGTCGGCTCCAACTACTATCCAAGGCCCTATAAGTTTAAGTGCGGAAAACTTTATTTCAGAGCACAGACGCATAAAACAGGGATGTCTTGGAAAGCAGACCTTCTACAGGCTGTGTGATCGAAGTTTAGACAAACTACCCCATATTTATGAATAAGAGATTGAAAAAGAAAATTAAAGAATAGTGTATAGTTTATTTATAGCAACATACAGTACCTCCGAATGGCTCTTTTGATAAAATATCTCCAGAGTAGCTTACCAATATCTAACCAGTGAGGAGCTGACACCCAACCCCACACTGATCAGCTGTTCAGGACTGCCCAGTTCTATCCAGTTTATGGAGTCTGAAGCAGAGGGATCCGTACACTTCTTAGTGGCCGTGTAACATTACCGCAGCTCTGCTGCCATTGAAATGAATGGGAGTTGAGCTGAAATAGCATGGCTCAGCCTCTAGGCCATGTACGGAGCCTTATACTGTTGCAGATCTTGCCAGAATTGGATTTAGTAGAAGAGAGAATAAGTGTTTTTTTCATATCGCCCATCCCTTGGCTTTGTCCAAAAAATGCAGCAGAATCTCACACAAAATTGTTTTCCACAATGCGTACCCTCAACCTTTAATCTGGTGCATTCAGAATTGTCTATTTGTAATTTTTTTTTACACCTCCAGTTAGCAACTAATACAGTATATTTGTGCTATTCTCTATTATATTGTGCAATTTACTCCTCCGTGAACTTATTTCTCCTAAAGTAGGCTTAAATTCTGTTTACAGCTTTGTCCACATTACTCATCTGTTTTCAGATACAACGTTCTAAACCGTTTTAGAACAAAACATACATGCGACGTTACGTGCAATTTTTACTAAAATTAGATGAACCAAAAAAACAAAAAAAAACTTGGGTCACTGTGCTTTGGTTTTCTACTGAGTGTAGTCATTTAATGCCCAACAATCTGTAAAAACAAAAACAGTCATTGGCTTTCAACTTTTCTACTTTTATATCATGTATTTTTTTTTTTATTTTGAAACACAGAAAAAAATTCTATATGAATCCATCTATATCGATGTATGTGTGAAGAGCTAGAGAGAGATTTCCATTTAAAAGCCTGACATGGCAGGTGCTACTTCCCCTTTCAGGGCTCTCTCTACTGGTAACCAGGAGAAAAAGCAGCACTTACCACTCTAAAAACCCAACACAGCTAATAGCCCTCTATGGTTACTGAAGCCTAAAATCCTTCTAATTCCTTCCCCTAATGAATAATTCCAGCTTTCTGTCTGTGCCTAGACTTCAGAGGGGCTAATTAAATTGATGTCAGGGAAATTAAGAATGTGCTTGTGAAAACGACAATTCACAAATGTAAAACGGGGAATAAAATGCTGTTTTGACCATTTAAGCAGTGTTGTCATTTTTTTCCTATCACGTTGTTCTTCTCTTTTTGTGTCCTTTTTTATATTCTTATTTAAGATGATTTTGGCTTAGAAAACGACGCCTGGAGGAGAGAATAAGAGCTATTGTTTCTGAGGGGAATTGAGCGTGCTTCAGCAAAGATGTTTTGCTGCTTCATTGAACTTCAGCTAAAAAATAGCAGCTAACGCAAAAATAAAGATTTATCTTATTAAAAGTTTAAGAAAGAAAATGGATTTCAAGGCAACAAGTGACAGGGCTATACAGGGCGAAGCAGCTCCCTTTCTTATGGGGGTGCAGTGAGGTGACACGTCATTCGATCTCTAAGTAGGGGGGGCATCTTTTTTTTTTTTTATTTTTTTTTTTTTTTTAATAGTTGCATCTGGGACATTGTAAAAAAATAACAGCGTTATCCTGATTCCAGGGTTTGCTGCTCTGTATACTGTATGTTGATAAAGAAAAAAAAAAAATATTGCAATCATGGCTCTGTGACCATTTTTGTCCACATTGTAGTATTTATAGACCTAGAAATTGTTGAAAAAATAAACCTACATACTGCCTCTGTTCAATAAGAGAGCACTTCCTATAATAACAATATAGTCATTTAAAAAAAAAAAAAAATAGCAAGTATTTTAATTCATTTTTGCTCATCACTTTTGCCATTAGGTGGCACTATACTGTCCTGCTGTTCAGTTTTTTTTTCTTTTATGCACATAATCCTGTAACACATCCACATAATAAAACCAATATGTTTTCTAAACGCATTACGCATTCATTTTCTCTATTGTAAAGTGACTTTTTCTATAACATATGTCATATTCAGTGGAAGATTTTAAATACATATTTTCAAACCGTTTTCCACGGTTGATACCAGTGAAGTGATAAATGTAAATTATATTGTTGATATCCACAATGGCAATATATTTAACGTAATATGCAGCTTTGATTTTTTTATTATCTCTTCTGGCCATATTGTATTATGTCTCAGGGAAAGAAAATATGGTAATAATTTATACTGAATATATTTCTGCTGTATTCTTATTTGTTTTAGCCAGGGTACAGAATTTAAGTTTTCATATGAATAAAAATATCTTCAAGAGGGCAAAAAAAATTTCCCTACAGCTTGTATTATTTGGCTGAATGCTGCCATGGCTGACGCTTTGTGTTGTGTTTGTATGGCTTAAGACTTTGTTGAATCTGCTTGTTGATATGTGTAGCTGTTTTTCCCCCCCTCAGAAGAAAGATGAGGCAACTCTGTTCTTGAAGAACAATGCCAATCAAACCTAATCTGCTGTAATCAAAGCTTTAATTGCTCAGTTGAAGCGGGAGGCAGCAACCGAGAGGGAGAACAATCTTGGCTATTTTTAAAATGCCAGCAAATTCAAGTGACACATCATCCTGGATGAGGTGTCAAATGAGTTGCAATAAACACCAAAGGGAACAAAATGTGTTAGTCTTCAATCTTATGCTGAGGACGACTGGGCTTATATTTGAAATGCAGAATTATTTTTCTGGGGAATATGTGATGACTCTTCCGTTGGGTTCTCCCCGTATGAAGCTGTGTGGTGTACATTAGATTTAGAATAAAAAGTCTGGATCAAAGTCTACAATTATGTGGGGGCTATCTTGTTAGGCTCTGTCTACAAGATCTGTAGTAGATCATAGCAATAGTCACAATAATATAAATTCTGATGTTGTCCAATAGGCTAATCTAAAACGGGCCATACACATTAAATGTATATCGGGTGTACCCACTGGTGTATGGCAGTGTTTTCATCCAAAAGCGATGTAGAAAAAAAAAATTGGCATGATATGTTTTGCAAATTTTATGAGCAGTAGACAGATCTGTATAGTTCAGATGTGGGAAATTGAAGAGGAATTCTGCACCATTTTCTGCCAGCCGGCTTTCCGGTACTGATTAGAAACAATTGAATGGACCTAAACAGTGCAGAGTCTAGAACAATGGACTCCATGGCTGAATCTGCTGCAGAATCCGCGACAAGATTGATCTTAATGAGGGCTGAAGATGCCACAGAATTTGGGGTGATATCCGCTTCACAATCACAGCCAGATTCTGAATGGGGCCTAATATTGTTAACAGTGCAATGAATGCTTACATCTCATTACAGAAGCTGAGTGGGCCCCCACAGATGCCCGGAGCCACATCCCAATGTAATTGATCAAATTGTTATTCCCTGCAGTACAAGACTTTGGGAGGAGGAGGGAGCTGTCAGCCTGTTTGGGCACCTTTAGTTTAGATGGGGGGAAAGTGGGGGTAGACAAAGTGAAGCAATCATCACCTGGCAGTCGAGTGGGTCCCCCTGGGAGCTTGGGGCTCAGCACTTGCAGGGGTCTGCCAGGTGTTGATGCCAGACCTGAATACTTGTAAATACAAAAACCTTTGAAAAGTGAATTTAAATTAGCTGTTATGGCCAACATTGATATAGGGAACTGCTAAAGGAAACATGTATAAAATAACCCCATCATGTGCAGTTAGTAAATGTTTTAAAGCATAAAAAGTCATATGTAAATCTACCCAAGTAGTCACGGTGGGTGCGAGCAGCTACAGTCTAGTCACACATCCCTTTGCTAATCACACCTCCTGGGAGTGATTGACATCTCACTCACAGTCCCTGCAGTCTATGACATCACAAGGCAGATGTCAGTCATACCCAGGAGTCCTGATTAGTAAGTGGACAGATTGACTAGGCTGAAGCTGCTCCCTGCCCCCTTGACTACTTAGGGACTGCTTAATTTACATATGACTTTTCATGCTTTCAAACATTTATAACTTCACTTTGCTGCAACAGTACGATAACAGTGGGCACCATTGGAAAGGACAATATCCTGTTATAGCATGTTAACTTGATGAGAATTACCGCTTACTAGCTATGGTGAAAGCACCAAGTTTATCAACCTTGTATCTGGGGACTGAGACGCAGAGTTATACTTGAGACTTATATTCATTTCTCCACACGGAAATTTTAGGAGGTTGATACAACTGATATGCGTGTCATATGTGTGTTAGCTGAAATAATTGACCTACTATTCCAAAAAAGCATAGAGGTAATTTGCAAAGCAGGAACCAAAGTTTTAAAAAATAAAATCAGTCTAGATGTGATTTGTAAAACACTCCTACACCTAGTGCTGTGTGTAGGAATCTCTGCATACCCTGTGCAGCAGTTCTCCCCGGTCAGAGTTGGGCGGTGATGTAAGGGTCAGTTTTAATTTTCTAATATTACATTCTTGGCCTTAAAGGTTGTGTTATCTTTGCCAGTCAGTTCAGTAGCTGGAAGTCTTGCTTGCCATATGTGGATGATGTCATTTGTAGAGCACGGTGTGGAGAGACAGGGTGAGCTCACCTCTTGGCGTCACCTGGCAGGCTTCCTTGCCTCACCAGTGAACACACTACCTATGTTTCCAGTAAACATGAGTCATTTTTTGAATACAGAGAGTAAGGGCTTTATCCTCTTGTCAGCAAATGTAATAAGAAGCCAGATGAGGTGTTACAGCTGACATTTTCTGACCTGTACAGTTGTATAAGCAAGTTGTGTTGTACACATCAGTCATTTCCAATGCCAGTGATGTTTATTCATACGCTAATGTTATTGTTATTATGAATTGACACTTTTTATTCAATATCTTTGCATTTTGTTGACCCAACCATACAATTCATTGATTGATGAAACCTGTCTGAGAAATTTCGTCTTCCAGTATCAGCATCTACCTGTGACCTTGTTTTATCAGCAGTTAGAGAGAATTCGCGGGAGTATGTTGTTGGACGACCTTCATGGGCATTTCCACCAATAACAGGTCAACTGGCTGTCTCAGTTCATCTCTGACTGTGTTAGTGGACAGAAGGGTCACTGACTATGTTGTGTATGCAGGTTCAGACGGTGGAGTAGGCAGGGGAAATTAATAAGGCTCTGTTAGGGAGGTCCCAACGCTTGGTGCTATGAGCTTTGTAGTTCTGCAATTTTGCCAGAAGTTCTGGATGTGAACAAAGCATATCATGCCGGACAGAGTTCCCACAACCAAGACCAGTGACAAAACAAATCTAGAAGGTACTTGAGGGACATCGGTCTCCCTCTACTACCTGCAAATAATATTGAGAACTACTATGTGACCTCTAATTTATCACTTGTGGAGTCACCCATCCCTCCATTCTTTCTCCTGCCTATAACCCCTTTTTCCCCTCATACTGCTAATAATTCCCTTCTCTTCGCAATTAGGTCACCATTACCATCCCCAGTGTCATCAGCAGCAGTTGATGCAAATTTGTAAGGACCTTCCAGGACCTGTGGTGAGATCATCTTCATAGTCTAAGGTCCTGGAGTATATATGAACTCAGCAGTGGATTGCAGAAACAGGAAATAGACATGGCTGGGGTACTTTCCAAAAATTGTCACTTTAAGCAATAACTAACTTTCCTACGATACATTCTCTTGAAGAAAACAGGCTAAAATGTCAACACAGGGCAAAAGGTTATAGTTGTTTCTTGCTAATCCAATTCTGGAAAATATATATGTATTTTGGTATCATGGCTAGCTTTTGCCTGGAGTATAACTTTTATGAGCCATTGAATACTAAAGTAATTTGTTTTAGACATCTCTAATTTGATTTGGACTTTATTCTAAGCATGGATATGGGAATAATCAGGGGTGGAGCTATGGGGGTTGCAGAGGTAGTACTCACTACTAGGCCCTGGAGCATCTGAGGGAGTCTGAAGAATTCTGTACAACATATAGACACCAGTATTCTAGATAACACATGGTAAGTGGGATCCCAATTGCAGATTTTGCATTGGGGCCCCGGAGCTTCAAGTTATGCCTATGGGAATGATGATATATTATGTGTACATTTTAATTTTTAATCTGAAGGACATGGAATATAAATATGCATATATATATATATATATATATATATATATATATATATATATATATTTATTTAACGTTTTCAAGTAGATAGAGTGACATTCTGATAAAGCTGTGAAATAAATTCTGTAGATGTATTGTGACCAATAAAAACACTTTATATAAAAAAAAATACCATTAAACAGGCTGGTTCATAGCAATAATGAGTCTTCATATGAGAATGCTACGTGAGGAATTCCCTGAGCACTATCTTGCAATGCTTTGCTTAGTGTTAGATCCTCTAAGGCACTATGTAAGCATTAATGGTCTTTACTAATCATGTGCAGATACACATTAACTGTAACAGGTATGAAAACCTCTGTAAAATGCATGAACATAAGGTAAAATTACAAGTGACAGTGTCAAGGCAAACTGGATATTTGCCTTAAGCTTGCATTGAGTCATTATGCTTGATAAGTCTCATAGCTTGCAACCATAACAGAAACACAGTAATGCTGTGTTAAATAACAGTGAAGACTTTGCCTTAGCATGCCTCCATCTTATAATTGAAGAGGTCTCTACAACATAAGTGTTGCTCTCGGCTTACAAGATACATTTTCCCAGATTTATTATTTTGGATATGACTAGACATTGGCGTAAACTTGGTGCATTTAAGATGACTAAATAGTTTCTGACGCAAAGTAAGCAATGTAAAGGGGTAGTATAAATGCAAACTAGGAAATCTGACGATACGTCAGATCGATCATCCAAAATAAGTAACTGTGATAAATCTGTCATATTTTCAGATTACCTAAGTTTGCACGGTCTAACTATTAGTAAATGTTGGCCAGTGTCATTTGCACTTGACATATTTTGCAAGTAACTGAGGTTTCATTTATTGTTAGACCAATGGTTCTTAACCTTGTTTGAGGTACCGAACCCACCAGTTTCATATGCACATTCACCGAACCCGTTTTTAGTGATAAATCAAATATTTTTTTCCAAATTCAAGACATAGGTATAAGTTGTTTTTTTTTTTACTGGTACACAAAAGGAACCGTGCATATGGCCTAGGGTTCGATCGATCCCTGGTTAAGAACCACTGTGTTAGACTATAACGGGGTCTGCTGGGTTTATACTGCATGTCCGACTCTGTGTCCGGATTAAAAAACCCGGTTTCGCGGCGGAGAGCGCAAAACGCTCACTGCTGCTCACAGCCGGACAGCTTTCTCACCCATTCAAATGAATGGGAGAGAAAGCCTCCTGCAGGTTTCCGTCTCCTGCTCTGTTTTATGCAGGAAACGGAAACCTGCACAACTCAGATGTGAATGAGCCCTTAAACCGTTTTTTGTTTTTACTGAAACCAGAGGAGAGTAAAATCCTAAGCAGACTCCAATGCAGATGTGAAACTAGCCTTAAAAAAACAAACAAACACAACCACATTTAATACATGATGTATAGTTACCTGATGCCCTCTTTGATCACTGTGCTTTGGTACTTTGACATTTTTCTTGCTTTTGGATGGACTAACTGCGAGCAAGGGAAATATCCTAGAGTACAAAGGCACTTTGGGGAATTTATCAAGGCTGGTGTTTTATATCCCAGGCCTGATCTGCTATGTGCTAAAGTGAGATGCACTTCATTTATTAAGCGGACTCTTAATAATTTAGGTACATTGCTCGATCTCTGTGTGCGTGCCAGGTTCTACTAACTTCTCCAATGTCCGGTCTAAATTATAGCAAATATGCAGGGCTGCAGGAGTCACCCCTACCCATGCACTAGTGACTACTCCAGAAAGTGGCAAACAGAGTGAAGAACGGTAAAAAGTTGTAGTTTTGTGAAATAATGGGCTTGCTCAAATTTTATTTTATTTTTAAACTCCAGAAAGTGGCAAATAGTGCTAAGTCCAACCCCTACCCATGTATACATAGACTAGTCTAAAAAGCTGGTGCCTATTTTACAGAAATGAAAGGGGGACTGGCAATTGGAAGAACTGCACCAGAAAAAGATTAAAAAGGAGGACACCTGGTATTTTAATTATACATGCATTGTGAACTGGAGGGGTGCTTTAAGATTGCTGTTCATTGAGATACAAGTTCCTAATAGAGGAGAGTCCTGGTTCCCCTCTCTTGAGGGCCAATAGAGACAGCTGTGTTTGGACTTGTTATAGTCACATTTCCTAAGCAGACCATGAGCTCACTGCATCATAGTGTTCTAGGATGCTGTAAGTTCTAGCCCTACCACTGGTTTATTGTCTTCTACTCAAATTACTGTCATTGACAAAGAAGGATAACGCACCCAAATAGAAAACTCAGCATGCAAATATACCTCAGGCAGATATATATAACAGATTACAGGTATGGTCTGATGGGACACTGGTCTTTCCAGCAGACTCTGAGAGGGGGAGAATCATTTGACTGGGAGAAGCAGGATGGTTGTTTAGAGAAATTGTTCACACATCTAAGCTATTCTTACCTAGTTGTTAGATAGTGTTCGGAGCAGTGGACAGGAGAGGCCAGGTATACATGGCAAATAGGCTGTGAATGGTTGAGACAGTAAAGAGAATCATTGATCCACCAACAGGCAGCTCCTACAGTTGCCTTGTCTGCCATCCAAACACACCTTAGATGGCATCTTCATTACATACCCCCTAACTCTACATAGATCAATTCCAGGTGCTCAGCAAAAGGAAATTTAGTGTCACATTGTCCTATTACATGTCCTGAAACTGACAGTGAACCATCACCTTTGTTTGCAGTGATGCTGTGAATGTGAAACCTAGAATGCTGTGGACTGGAACAGTATCATCTTTATCAATAAATCTGCGTTCTGTTTGGCATCTGACAATGGTCAGGTGTGAGTATAGCGGTCTTGTGGTGGGCGCTTCAATCTGGGGAACCATTGCATATGACAGTTGGTCATCCTAGTAATGATACAAGGGACATTCGCTGATACATGTAGGATGTCCTGCAGCCACATATTTGTTGCCGCACATCATGGAGAAGGGCAATTAGATTTCTTCACTAGGAGAATCTCCTCTACATGACAAGGATTTTCCAGGAGTGTCTCCTGACTGCAGTACTTTCTTGGCCTGCCTGGTCGCCATACTTATTAACGATTGAGCATTTATTTGACCAGCTGGGATGGCATCTAAGCAACTTCAAGCTATCATATCTCATCTTGTATCCAGGCTAAGAGTGGCTCAACAGTGTAATAGAGCCTCCTTTGAAATGTACAATTTTCCCCCAAAAAACATCCTTTAGCTCTAATATTGTACATTCACACTCTTTTGTCAGTGAGTATATGATTTCAGTACCAGTAGCTGTTCCCAATTTGTTTTTGTTGTATTTTTTTTCTCTAGTTTTCTCAGCTGTGGTTGGTAACAATAGTTCATAATATCAGACTGGTCGGATATTTCCATGTACTTTTCCATAGATGTGATTTTTCATTGAAATAGAAAAGTTGATTCCTATATAAAAATGAGCATGGCGTTAACATACGGCTAATTTCACAATGGTCCCAGTATTTCAATTGTATAATATAGTATAATTAAATTTATTTTGAAGCCAAAATCTGTAACTGTTGTCCGACTCCAACTCTACCCAAAACTGGCACTGATTCTGACTCCTACAGCTGCGACTCCACAGCCCTGATAAATTCAGTACAATGTTAGGTGATTGCACTGAATGTTTGTCACGTCATCATTTCTTGAGTCCTGTATTTGATTCTATCCATATTGTTCACATTTCTGTTTTTAATCTTTGGATATTTTAGAGTAGAAAAACAAAAGGGAGATAAGATCTCAATGCCTATGCAAATGAGGAGCAATATACAATACCTCCAGGCACCACAATGACTACTCAGCATGATCGACAGCAGGCACCATAGAATAGACAATCCAGTGCCATTACAAGGTGTTATGTGACCACATAAATCATTACAAATTGATACACTTTTAGAATTCAATAATTTCACTAAAGAAAATGAATCAAAGTTGCAAATATACATTACATAGATAAACTTACTATAGAATACTGCCAGTTTTTTTTTGACAGTAAATATATATATATATATATATATATATATATATATATATATGTTCCTTTAATATATCACTAATAATTTTGTTAAAGAAGAGTAAAAAAGAAACTGTGAAAATGAATGAGGTTGAGACACAGCTCTTGTCTAGCGTTTTGTATACTTGTATTTCTTTGCCATTGATACACACTTGTGAGATGTGTCAGATCTTCAATAAAGCAGATTGTGTCCTAGACAGTTTATTTGGCATGCTGTCTGCACAAGTTACAGAGGTTTGGCTTTGGCAGAATGATGGAATTGTTCTTAGGAGCCGGTGTCAACAAAAGTTCAATCCAGGGTAGGCATGGGGTGTGTTAGCAAACAGCTTGTCATGTAGACCTCTGGCATATAGCTTCATGCATTGTTCACTTCACCCCCCTGCTCTCTCTGCATAGAAAAAAAAAAAGACCCTGCACACTCCTTGAAAATTAGTTTGGGGGAGGATTAGGAAGGAGGAGTTACACAGTTTAATTCACAAGAGATACTGCTATTAAAATGATTAAACAGAACTGAGAAGGAGACATCACAAGGTTGCTGCTGGCAAAAAATGTGCAAGGCCTAATTCTGCAGTCTGGACTTTAGTATGTGTTTGCTGCAAACAGTCATTGAAGCCTTTAGCAGTCAACCACAGAACAAAGGAAGAAACCCTGAGCTTGCTAGGACTGCTGTGGGATGCCGGTAATGATACAGGTAGGCGGGTCCTTGTAGAGTCTTGAATTACCCCCTCCACAATGAATAATGAAACAGCTGGAGGTTCTGTTGGCAACACATGCTTTTTTGGGTGCCTTTTGAAAAAATACCATGCCACCATGGCATAGTGGATTGTGAGCCTCTAACTGCAGCTATACGAACAGACTTGTTCTCTTGGATCACTTCTGAACAGACTGCAGCTCTATTCTGAAGAAGGAAATGGTAAAAGTAAGTTGAACCATTTGTTGCTGTGAACTTTTTTTTTCATTCATTCATTCATTGAATGGTGTGCTCACTGTGTATGTCTTGCAGAGTATTGTTAACATAGTATGCATTACATCTGTATTCTAATACATGACACTCACACTTGACAACCTTGTGGCGGAGGTGGCTTTGTATCTACCGTATAATTGTCTGTTGTTTACTATGAACCTCTACAGTTTAATTTCTCTTAGAGCTTTGTCCTTGTGCAGTTTTACATTTACTGGTATATAGTTGCTAATATATTCATACAAACATATTGTATTGGAAATTTGGCAGTAATGAAAGTGAATAGAGTTGTATTGTGGCCTTAATGATAAAGTATTCATCCAAAAAGAAATGTATCCTGTTTGTTCCCTGGCTTCACTGTATGTCTAGTGTTTGAATGGGGTTTGCAGCAGAAAACATCACTTTTTTTTTAGGTTATGAAAAATTGATCGTAGGAAAGAGGTCTGTGTAAATGACTCAGAGTAATGTTCTCACAATGAATCAGAAGGGTTTTATTTTTTTTGGTTTTTGCAATTTCCTCTCTTTTCTTACTTTCTGTATGTGCATGATACCTACCTTTTGTGATCAGTAAGAGAATGACAGATACTTCCCAGTAGTGCCATGTTCTGGTAATGCCATGGAGAACATAAGGCTTTCACCAGACCCTGCCCTTTTTAACAGTAGGCTTTTAAAATGGGCATCCATCTGTCAGTGCTGTGTTGTGATAAAGCCTGCAACAGCTGGCTTGGCTCTCTTCTAATCCATTCATCCCATCTACAGATCAGACAGTGGCCTGTGTCTGCTTACAGGGCCTTGGAGACTTGCCTGTCCCCCAAGACAAACAAATGTGGAAAGAGATACTGCACAAGATGCATAGACGCAAATGCTCTGAGGATTACAATGGAGCAGTGCTAGAAGTGACAGAATGACAGATACCAAACCAAGACCATGTTTCCATATTGTAAAATTTTCCGTATTTATACCACTTATACTATTTGCCAGTCCTCAATGGTAATGTTTATAGTATAATTATGTACCCAACTGATTTATAATGCGTTTGAACCAATATATTTGTTTTAACCTGAAAATAGCCCTGTTTGTCCTCCTAAATCTGTTTGCAATGTAGCCTTTAGTCATTACAAAAATATTGGCGCTCCATGAATAACAAGCACTCTTAGTATAATATGAAGTAATACTTAGTAGTACTTAATTTATTGAAGAATTATTAGTGCAGAAAGCTTCTCTGTTTAACAATTTTTAACCTATGTACATAACATTCATTGTCCACAACCATGACATGTATTTCAATATTGTATTATTTTAATGCTAATATAAGACTTTATCTATGTCTGTATACCTATTGAGCACCTTACATAGTTCTCTTTGAAATATCTTAACTACAATAGTTTGAGTAATCAGATTACATTGTCTCAGGGGCATTTTGCCATTGTGTCATATTTACCTCCTTGTAGAATATTATGCCTTGGGGAAGTATAACTGTTCCCTCTTGCTTGCCTCATACATAGTGTAGTGACTGTGCACATCCTTTTGTTAAATATCTCCCTAAAACACCTTCAGCTGTAAAGGTTCCTATTGCACATTGTCCCGGTGGGCAAAGCTTCAAATGCACTTGTGAGAGGATCATATGTCAAAAGCTTGTAAGTTCAGTAAAGGAGCAACATGTGCAAAACTGGGTGATCTGTTTTCTATTACCTAATATAAACACATCTTTTAGACGCCTGCCAATTGGGAAGAGAATAAGGATGAAATAAATAAAAAAAATAAAAACCCCATAGATGAGCAGCATCTACCCTATGCATTTGCCAATGTTTCAGACCCTGCTATGCTTTGAAGAGGGTCCTCTGTGGATAGCGTTGCTGGCAGATATTCTACACAATTTATTATGATTAAATGTGTGTGTTCATGTTATCCTGAAGTGTAACTGAAATAATGTGTGGCCTCCCAGATTTTTACATCCCTGTTTGCTTTATATTAGAGGGAACAAGACTCTGTTGAAATCATTGATATATTCGCAGAGTTTCTCAAGTCACACTTGTTCTGATTCCATAGGCTAGAAGAGATGATAGTCATCTTTAAAAAGGGTTAATCAACAAACCTACTAGAGAAAAAAGGGCCAATACTACATAGTGATAGATCCCGTGAGTCTCCAAAACACGTACAACAATAAATGAAACACTCCCGGGAATTATATGGAATTATATAGAAGTATTACACAGCTATTAGAAAAACTATAAAAGCTTACACACAGTGAATAAGAATGGAGACTTGAGCATTCATTAAAGGACAAAAGCTGATAGGGTCATATGTTAAAGGGGTTGTCCGGGATAAAAGGTAATCTAAACACCCTCGCCCGCCTACTTTCTAAATAACATAATTTATCAAACTTATATATTTACCCATTCCTTGGGGCGGGAAACTTGCTGGTTAATATCCCCTAATATCCCTCCATCCACTCCATCATACTTGCCTCTCTTCTTTCCAGGCAGCTTTCTCATACGGAATGGCTCCTCCCTCTTTTTTGTTTGCCGGTGTGAGCTGTAATCCCAGCACTGCTCTCTGCCCTGCAGCCAATAATCCACCTGGTCCACAAAGATTGGTCCATACAGACTACAACAGGGATCACAACCCGGCACGCGTATCGCCAATGGCTTTCTCAAGGGAGCTCAAAAGGGTTTTTCCCACCAATAGACATATTCTCTGTTCACAAGGTTAGATGGTAAATGTTTGAGTGGTGGCCCCAGTTCCCTCATCCAGTATGGCTAGATAGCATGTGTACTGGGGTTCTATTGAAACACTATGGTCATTATGGAAATATCTTATATGTCACTTTTCTACCGAAAATATGATGATTGTGGTTGAGTTAGAATCCATTGTCTTGCAATATCCTGGCATTTTGTTAGACCAGTATACATCAATACATCTTTATTCAATTGTATGGAATAGTTTTTTTGTACACATATGCATCCCAAAATTTGATACTTTTGTTTATTTTATAGATCAGCATGCAGTGGTATACTTCAGAGCTATCTTTCAGTGGTATTTGTCAAGTAATCCTCCCAATGTATACCTCCAATGTACACTGCAAACACAGAATAAATAAACCCTAAGGGCGCTGAATTTGGTGTAGAATCTGTGTCAGATTCAGCGCTGAAAAAAAAAAAAACTCCCATTGATTTCATTGGGTTCATTTTTCAGGCTTTTTTTTCAGCGCTGAATCTGACGTGGATTCCACACCAAATTCAGCGCCATTTTCCTCCGTGAGAATGCACCCTTAGTGTCTGGACTTGTGCAGTTAAATAGGTGGTCATATCTCAGCGTTTATGGCTAGATCCATAGGTTATACTATAAATATCTGATAGACGCAGGTCCCAAACCTGGGTCATGAGAATGGGGCCCCATTTGTGTCGCTAAGTGAATTGTATGGTGCCATGCAAGTATGCCATAACTTTAAATTGCAAAAAGGTAAAAAAGGCATTGGTGGCACTCAAGAAATCCTCCAAAGAAATCTTTATCAACTGGCTGATAACACAGCATCTAGGTGCAAAAATAAATGTTTCCCCAGGTCGCATCACCTGTGATTCTTTACATCATTTAACATTGTGCAATGACATTGTAACACTCAAACACACGACGCCATTGTCTTGCCAACATACAAACACTACACTGAACTATTAAAAATGTGTAGCTGTGGTAAGGAACCGGCAAGTTTATGTTTTGTAGAGAACTATAAGAAATGAAAGGTGTGCTGTGAATAGTTGTTATAGGTAACAAAGACAATTTCTAAGCGGCTTCATAAATCTCCCTGTGTGTGTTATAAAAATGTAAATTATCACTTCGTAGTTTGGAAAAGTGTAGATAACAAGTGCAGATCTGTCAGAAGAAAAAGTGCTAAATTTACAAATGTGATTTTTAGCAAATTTTGGGAGTTAACACTGGGGATGAACCGAACATAGCAAAATATTCTAGACTATAGACCGACAACAACAACAAAAAATCCTCCATTGATTCAGCTGATAATTGTCTGTGCACTGCATTAGTCTAATGCTTCCTGTTATCTGATGTGTAGACTTCTAGATGTAGTGAAGCCTGTGTTTGTTTTACTATTAGATATAGCAGGGCTAGTTATAAAAATAGCTCCCTCATAAAAAGTACTGTTTTAAACACCAGGTATTGGCAAGCTCAAGAGACAAAATTAGAAAATAAATACATGGTATTTTTGTCCTTTAGAATCGGTAACACTTTAACCTTTTAAAACCAGGGGAAGAGTATTTTATGATGAGAACATTTTGGCAGTGTTCCCGGACATTCTTTTCCTGCTTCATAGGACTTGGACTTGGCGGTTCCCATGGGTAGTGAACAAAAATATCTACATTTTATGCTTATCCATTTTTTTCTTTAAAAAGCCTTGTTCAAAACTTGTTCCATTTACTTGAGCCTGTTACTATGATGTTTCTAACGTCCCACATTTATTAAAAATGAAAAACTTTCTTGAATCTCCTGGACTGAACTATAGAGTCTTATCTAATGTCTTCTCCATCTTTCTATGTAGTTTCACTTGTCAAGCTCTGATGATTCTAATCACCTTTCCCCTTCCTTAATACTACATAGTAAATTTAACATGCCATAGGAATAGTGTAGTTTCAAGTGACTGCTGAGACTTTGAGGTCATATTCAGATGAACTATGAACTGTAGTCTGTGACTATTAAAAATAAAGCTAAGACAAAAGCTGTGAAGATAATTTATACTTGTGTATATAAATTTTTCTGGAGGCTCTTTAAATTGCCGATTGGTGAGATAAAGTAATTGTCTTGGGGGCAAGAATTTTTCTGGACTTGGTCGCTCAGGCTAGGCTCACACCTGCACTTGCTCTCAGCTGGGGGATTCCGTTCCCCATTCCACTTGTGAAATGCGTAGAGAAAAGCACTGCAAGCAGTAAAAGGGTGGATCCTATTATAGCCTATGGGGTTCATGGGTTTCCGCAGGTAACCGCTTTTTTGAGGCTTGGGGACAGGGGTGAACCTACCCCTTTTGCCGCCCGAGACGAACTACAGTGCGAAGGGGGCGGGGCTTAGCGCCGTTTGCAGGCAGAGAGCAGGCACGGAGATGACCTGCTCTCTGCCTGAGCGTGAGGGGAGGCTGCTGGAGCAGCGCTGCTCCAGTAGCCTCCCCAAACCACCGCTCGGTGCTAAGCCAGTCCAGGACAGCTTGTCCAATGCCGCCCTCCCTGGGGTCCTGACATAGCGCCGCCTGAAGCGCTCGCTTCAGGTCGCCTCATGGGAGGTGCGGCGCTGCTCGGGAACGGAACTCCAAACGCAGGTGTGTGAAACTGGCCATGCATATAGTATAGTATTTTCATAAGACAACGACCAATTTTTGCCAACATTTGGCCATTAAAATACTGTGAAGTTTGGTCACGCCAACTGTGGTGAAAAGATCCTTAGCCATGTTACATATTTTGTACCGGTGGACAGATGACAATATCTGTGTATGGCATGACTGGCTGCTTTTATCTGATCATCAGCCAACATGAACAGACTCCCTGCACGTTTTTTTGTTGCTGTTGATGGTGGGATCATTCATATGAGTAATCCTATTATTGATCATATGGCCAACTAAAATGTACAGCATGTGTCCGGGTTTAGTCACTAAGTGCACACCCTTGAGCACCAATTTAAGGCTAGTGATCAGGCGAATGAGCGTTCGCAACATTGCTCTTTCCTGATCATTTCACTGTGTAAACTTATTTGTTGGCTGATGGCATCTTTTATGCCAGCCTAAAAAATTAAGTTGTTGGCAACAAATTTCTCCATATAAACAGGGGTGTGCTGTGAACAATACATGTAAATGGCTACATAAACAATAGGAAGTTTTGAACAATCATTCAGGTGGTTGTTGGCGCCTAACAATTGGTCAGTTCTGAAATGAAGTCAGTCGGTGTTAGTCTGTGGACTTGTGAGGTCCGTGCCAATCATAGACTGCATGTAGACCCATTTATTTTAATGGATTCATGTAGACCCTTTTTTTTTTTTATAGACTTTTTGAAACCTGCTCTAGTTCATTGATCTCGCACATCTGTAGATTGTAGACCATGAATTCACACACTCACATTTTGTGGAGATGTGATAACCATGGACTGCATACAGACCTATTTCCTTTAATTGGTGCATCTGTGATGCCATCTTTGTGTTGTCTTTCACGAACCCCACAGATATTTTAAAGTAAAGGAAATTAAAAAAAGAAAAAAAAAAAAGATCCAAACTGATCAACTCCGACAGCACACAACCCAAGAACTCCAGGGTGGAGTGCTTATGGTAATTTTCATGGAGATCAGACATCTGCATTTTGCCTTAGGCTGCCATAAAGCTGTTTGAATGTTCTAATCGTAAGTATCATATAAGTAAGGGCCCTTTCAGTTAAAATGAGCGCCATCTGACAATAAAAGCAAGTGATTTGCAAGACTTGTATTTATGTGGTCCAATAAGTGTGTGTTGTTTCTACTGGCAACTACTTGCCTTTCTTAGTATACAGGTGAGATGTAAAACCAACATGTTTCTTCTTATTGCAATTAAGAACAGAGCGTAAACACAACATAATGCTAAGGCGCCAAGTAGTGAGGTGCAGCAAAAAAAAAAAAAAGCTGAGAAAAAGCAGCAGTGGAAATGTATTGTTTTTTTTCTGCAGCGTTTTTCATTGCGATTTCGCCGTTTTCCATTGCAGACTTTCTGACCCTATTATACCTATATGGAAAACGTCAGCATTTCCTCAGGTATACTTGAAATGTTGCAATTTTCAAAAATTTTCAATCTGAAAAAACACGAAAATACATTAATTCTGTTGTGCCACTTTGTAAATGTGCAAATAATTTTTCAATAATTTCAGATAGTAATATAGCTGTCCACACACAATCCTTTCACAAGTAGAAACTGTTGGAACACTTCTTGGAATGCAATTGGCACTCTGGAATCTTGTATCCACAGAACCAATGTGATTTGTAAATGGTCATAAATAATCCAGTGTATTGTCTGGAAGTCCATTCTAACTACTAACTGCATATATTAATTACTACTAGGGTTGAGGGATCGGAATTCCGATCCCGATCTTTTTAGGCAGGATCGAGGTTGGAGGTTATTTCCCACAATGCCTTGCTACTGGCCAAGCATTGTGGGAAAAGCTAACAATGTTAGCTAGGTCCCATAGGAATGAATGGATGCAGCCGGCACACAGCCTGTGTCTGCGTCCGGCTGCTTAACCCCCTGTGCGCCGGCTGCGTCCTTTCATTCTAATGGGAGACTAGCTAACATCTCTAGGAGCTAACACTTACCTGCACAGATCTGGTCCCCGCTGTTCTCGGTCCTCTTCTCGCCTCGCTGCCCCCGCCTCCCAGGTTAGTGTTACAGACCTAGGAAGAAGGCGGGGCTTATGGCTTAGGAGAGTGTGGGCGGGTACTGGTAGGGGAGACGTCATGCCCCCACCCACAATACATTATTGTGGTACTTTGTGTATTCTATCTAGATCAAAAGCCAATGTCAAAATAATTCAGATTTTCTTTGATAGAGTGTAGGATTCCTACATCTTATTTTATCTTACACCTTGGATGCTTAAAGATAATGCATTGAAACTTTTTTTTTTTTTTTTTTGCACACCGTGTTAATAGAAGATTCATACAATGATTTACTTGTTTGTAATAAGTACGAAGTCCCAAAACTATATAGTAAAAGACTGTTCATAAATGACCAATAATGAGACTGAAGCCCCTTTACACAGACAATGCGTCAACTCTTAGCCATACCGTTTGCTATTGATGTCGTTTTTTCATGTAAAAATATTCTTCTACCATCGAAAAAGACAATATAATTGGCACTGGGTACACAACTACATTCGGGACACCTAATCCACATAAAAAAGCTGTTACCCTCATTTTTCAAGCGGAATGGGGGATGGAATCCCTTGTGGAGAGCAGGCACAGGTGTGAACCTACCCTTAAGTAAGCACAAGTACATAGTGTACTAAAATTGCACTGTGTGAATACTTTTTCACATCATTGCCACACAGGACAAATGCACTGCAGAATTTCGGCCTTCGATTGAAACTCTGACCTAAAATTGGGATTCCAGCACAGGTTTCAGACCAATGAGATCAGTCTTAAAGCCCATTTACAATGATAGATTTTCTGCCAGTCGTGAACAGTGATTAAAGGGTTATGTCCAGTTCAGGAAATATGTTATTGTTTGTATAACGAAAAGTTCTAAAATCTTCCATTATACTTTCTATATCAATTTCTTGCTGTTCTAGATGTTTGCTTACTGTCATTCACTCTGCTTCGTTACAGTGGATAAAATTCAGTCTGTGATCATGAGATGGACACACAGGAGTACAATGTGTTACAAGACAGAGTTCGGATTACTGTGCCGTAACTGTAACAAGCTGTACACCTGTGTGTACATCACATGACCACAAACTGTATATCACATGACAATGGACTGTACATCAATTGACCATGAACTGAGTATTAACCACTTGAACTAAAAAAAGACAAAGGACAACCAGCAGAGAGATAGAAAACCTTGGGGTACTGATAAAGAAAGACTATTGGAAAATTGTAGAACTTTGAATTTTGCAAACAAAATTTATTTTCTGAAACTAGACAACCCCTTTAATGGTATAAGAAGTTGATTTTTGCTCATTTAGCTTTGTCCGTAGCATGTAGCGGTCCTTTGGGTTCTATATATGACCAAATGATCATATGAATGATTAATCATGCACATACAGTTTCATTATTTTGGGCACCATATTCATACAAGGTGATGTTCCAACAACTAATCTTTTTATGTCTACATAGATGTCCACATAAAGGGGCCTTTTACATGAGCAGATAACAAGAATTCGTAGGAACGCTCAATCCAGATTATTAGCACATGTAAACATGTCCACAGTCACCCGACAACCAAGCAAAAGGTGATTGTCAGGTGTTAACATGTTTTATGCATTATCAAAAATCATCTTTTGTCAGCAGGGTATAGCACTGTTAAAATCTGCTGATGAAATAATAGAACTATGCCGCTATGGATTTTTCCACTATAACATACATGTCAGGGTCGTGTAAATTAAATCGATGCCTGTGACAGATGCCATACAGTGACATCCATCACACACAGGATGCTATTGTGTAAAATAAATACCGGTAAATAAAATTGTATGCCATCCTGTGTTTTTTTTTCTAAAATCTTTGTCTACTGCACTATTCTGTGTGTATACAGATGCCCGCCTAAAGAACCCATTGAGCTAATGTAACCCTATGGACACGTTAAGTGTGTAGGGAGCCTAAAGCACTTTCACACAGTGATGTTTTGCAGTAGTAGTTAGCCAAAAGCTCTGAATATTTCCAGGACATGGAAGCGGTGCTTATTTTTCCATGAATCTTTTTTTCTCTCTTTATGTTTCAATTCTGGTTTTGGTACCTAGTACATGTGACAGCGGCGGTGGTTACTAGACCCTCTCACTGGTCTACAGACGATAGCAGGACATACCTTTACCCTCTTTATTACTCATAAGAACCCAATGGAAGTGACTTCAGTGTTTGTAGATTAACAATGAGAAACTAGTTGAACCAGTAAAATAACACAGCGTTGGGTTACACTACTGAGCAGCTTCATTTTGTAGACAAAAAGCAGCCCTAAATAAGCCTATATCTGGTTCAGGGTAGATTAAAGCATGTGCTTTCTTGCAGGATAAACGATGTGGAAATCCCATTCACCTTGATGTGTCCTTTTCTGTCGTCTTCTTTTTTTCTTTCTTTCTCCCTCTTGCTCATATACTCCCTCCTCCCAGTTTCCTGTTCTCTCTCCTTTTTTTTTTCCCCCTCGCTCATCCTTTGAAAGTAGTTGAGAAAAGTTCAAAGCACTGAGGTTCTCCCTGCAAGCATGTGGACTGAATAAGAAATGATGACGGGAAGCTTCAATTACATTTACAAAAAATAAATAAAACATCCCCAACTTCAGAAATGAAAATCTCAATTTTTGTAGGTCTTTTTTTTCACATATTTAAGGCAGAGCACAGTAACTTTTAAATGAAGTTGCTGCTACTTTTTAAAGGCCCCATTACTGCGTCAAGTCATAGGTAAATGTACATGCGTATTAGGCCTGCATTACACAAGTGAGTTCAGTCTGTGAGATATGGACCAGCTGGGAGCCGTATTTCTGACATCAAACACGGACCTAGGACATGGACTTTCAGCATCATAGTCATCTTTTATGCTAGGGCCCATGGGGAGGCAAAAACTCTTAGTACCGTAGATGACTATGATGCTGGGAATGTGGGTATTGGCTCAGCATTTGGTCTGAGAAATACAGACAACATTTGTTCCATATCTCAAAAACTGAACCTGCCCATGTGAAATAGGTCTAAAGCTGAGCACACACATAACATTTTAGACTGTTGTGGCTGATTTTAGACTGTCTGCTATTGTTTGTTCGTATATAAATCTATAAGTCATACAGCAACGGTCAAGTTAGAACCAATATCTGTTGTGATGGAATTTTTTTCTTTCATCGGGTCTGCTATGAGCTGATATGTTTAGGCTAGACCTGTGGGAGATTTTTGTATTGTGGGTGTGTGTTTTTCTACTACTGACACAACCACAAAGTGTCCGTCATTTTTAGCTCTTCATTAGCATTGAATGACTTTTGATTTTATAAATGTCTGGGATACATTAAAATCCGCCTGCAAAAAAACTCTGTGTGAACATACCCTAAGGGTGCATTCGCACAGAGGAAACTGGCGCGGATGCCATGCAGATTTTGGCACGGCATCCACACCATTTTTCCTCCATGTGAACGTACCCTAAGAGTTGCTGGGTGCTACAGAGAAGCTCTATAGTTATGGGCAGGAGGCTGTATTCCTCCTGCAACTGGGGCTAAATGTACCAGCCACAGTTACAGGGAAAATCAGCCTCTCCCACACAAACAATAGTGCTCCCCACAATAAATAAAAATATGTCAATAACATGTCCTTATTAAAGGGCATCTACTGTAGTTGAGCGCTTGTTGAAAAGTTCATGGTTGTTCATATGTTTGGGACAGTTGGTCATAAGATGGCAGTATAAACTCTAATGTGGCCAGTTTAACACTAGAATCACACATACAGTTTTGTTCCCAGTTTGGATGCAGTATGGAGAGGTAGAAGTCCCTTCTTTCATATTTCCTGTTCTTTCTCAATCCACTCATGCCTTTGCTTTATTAAAAAAAATTAAAAATGCACCAGAAGCTTTGTCACACAAACTACGTGTGATCCCAATTCCGAACTAAACAGTATGTGTATATGTAAATATGTGTGCATATATATTAATGTGATGTGCTATGATCCTCTTATTTCATATAGGGTTCTAAATATTGTAAAATGTGTGTGCATCATATGAAATCAGTTCCTGAGACTGGCATATTTTATAGGAGCTTCCTTATAGACTTTAATAGATTTAGAAATTAATACTGTAAGCTGGAGAACAAATCATCTTGAAGAAAAGTCTGTTAAAAATCAATTCCCTCATCTAATGGTCATAAAGTCATTTAATGTCTGTAACAAATTGTATTTTCCCTATTCAAACATAAGACAATGTACTCACCAGTGGAAATGAACTAGAACAGATTTAGAAGTGGTTACCCCCCAGTTTAATGAAAACACCACACTGTGAGGATTGCTTCAAACAGATCTAGAAGGGGATATAGCTATATATATATATATATATATATATATATATATATATATATATATATATATATATATATACACACTAGTGAGAGGGGGTAACATTTTTCAAACACGTTTATTAGTTATCTGACGTAATAGGGACCTACCTTTTCCACACTTACAGATATGTATGTAGAATTTAATGTAACTAAATATAGTCTACATTAGACATCCCATTAACTAGTCTGACTAAGGCCATACATTGTGAAACTCAGCATTTTTGGCTGCTGTAGAAACTCAACGATAAGATTCATCTTATCCACATATTGCAAGACAATTTTAAAAATTTTTACAATAGATTTAATACAGGAAGTAACAATGCAGCAAAAATTGCGCACTGCGTTTGGGCTTCATCTTTTTCTCCTCTGCAGTGCTTTAAAGAGGACCTTTCATCAGATTGGGCACAGGCAGTTCAATATACTGCTGGAAAGCTGACAGTGCGCTGAATTCAGCGCACTATCGTCTTTCCCGATCTGTGCCCTAGGTAAAGCGCTATCGATCCCGGTACCGTAGCGCTTTACAGTCAGAAGGGCATTTCTGACAGTCAGTCAGGTACGTCCTTCTCCACAGCAGCGCCTATCGCGCTGTACAGTGTGAGTGGGGAGGAACGCCCCCTTGGTCGAGTGGGGAGGGGGCATTCCTCCCCGCTCACACTGTACAGCGCGATAGGTGCTGCTTGTACTGAAGGACGTTCCTGACTGACTGTCAGAAACGCCCTTCTGACTAAGCGCTACTGTACCGGGACCGATAGCACTTTACCCAGGGCACAGATCGGGAAAGCCAATAGTGCGCTGAATTCAGCGCACTGTCGGCTATCCAGCAGTTTATGGAACTGCCTGTGTCCAATCAGATGACATCATAAAATGTTTCGCTGCATAGGACCTTAGCCTAAGGATGTTATCACACTGCATTGTTACTCTCCATTTAGTGTGTACATCGGGTAACCACTCAATGCACATGCTAAACTTGAGGGTTATCCAGGATTAGAAAACATGGCTGTTTTCTTTCAGAAATGTCTTCACTGCCTCTTCTCAAGAAGTGACATCATGTCCACTGGTCATATGGCCACGCTCCTGCTTGCTTTCAACTTTTGAGTGTCCTTTTGCCATCCACCTGGCTGGTATATGTCTGTATATTGCCAAAAAGGTATGGAATAGCATAGTAGTAGATAATTATATATGCAGCATCCTTCACTGGTCTCCATTAAACAAATGCATCTGACGATGTACATCCTTATGAGTAAATAACCCTGTGACCAGTGTTTCTCCAATTAAGGATGTTCTTAGAAGTTCATGGGTTGACTTTCAAGGTAAATTAGCTACAAAGAAGCCTGCGTTCTCTTCAGTGCATCAAGTGCATGTCACATTGCCTTGTATTTATTGATATAACATATGGCGTTCCACAATTAATGTATTGTCTCCCGCTGCATGTTTGATGCACGCTGTAGCTCTACTTTGAAACCCGACATCCAAAGTTGTTGAAATAAAGCTGTATAATGAAGAAGATTGCTAGTCACTGTAGCATTAAGCACCAGGGCTGAGCTATAAACACTTTGAATGTTACTTAGTTTGTAAAGCCTCAGTTTTTTCTTACTGCAGCCTCTGAACTGTCTGACTTTAAAGAAGTGCCTGAATATCTCATTGTGAAAGTACTTGAGAACTAATAGCTGCGCTTTCTTACAATAAAAAATGAAAACGGGACCCAACCCCTTTTAGTTAAATAGCCGTTCTCGGCACAAAGAGGCCACTTTTGAAATAGTATTTCAGAGAGAGCCGACTAAAAAGTGATACTTAAGGAACGGGGCTTTGCACCTCTGTTTAAATGATAGACAGCTGCAAGACGAGGTAATGATCTGTCTTCATGTTTGATGCCTTCTTTTATCAGTCCTAGGCTTTTTCACTGAGTCAGATCTATTGATTAGCGTTAGTCTACTTCCCAGGCAGCCTGCTTTGCATTGAAATGTCACAGGCTTGGGATCCTTAAATGGCGTGCCAGGAAAGAGCACGAACCCTACCGAATGCTGCCTGCTAAATTATATGTTTTCCAAGCGTTTAGCTAGTGTAATGGTTTTGCATCCCTGAAAATGTTAAATGGGGTCATTTTATGCCTCCTTTTTAGTAAACGCTGGGAAAAATGGGGTCAGATCGAAAACTTCCCTTAAAATGATGCTTCTTGTTTAACATTATCTTTTAGGAGCTAGGCAATAAACTCAGTCCCATTTCTTTGTCAGATGTCGAAGGATAATGCTCAGCACTTTTGAGTTTTCTATCAAGAATTTCTACTAAGTATACAATTAGTTCCTTTCTTCTCTCTCTAGTTAGGTAGAATGATCATAGTGGGGTTTATATATATATATATATATATATATATATATATATATTATTTATTTTACTTTTTAATTCTGTAGCCTATTAATTTCTCTGACATTAAAGTGTGCTATACTCTGACTTCCGCATACACATGCGCACGTGGCTGAATTAAGCAGTACATGTGTACTTTGCTGGGAAACAGGAGAAAGTCACTGCCATGCTCATCGGACATAAACTTATCTCCCCAAGAAAGAAAGGGATTGGGCAGTTACAATCTGTTTAGAAGATTCAGGAGCCAACCACAAACATTACAAAATCTGTGGGTTCAGCCAATACACAATCTTGTCGGTCGGTTTAATCCATCTGAATAGCTTTGAACTCTTAACCCATGTATTGGACCTTTTCAATCTTATGAACAATTGAAAATGGATGATCTACATGAAATACTGGAAGTGCTGGATCCATTTCACAACCAATACAAATGCTAGCTGATCAACCCCATTGACTATAATGGTGTTGGTCTGATATTCTTCAGGGATCCTGGCATTACTGGACAAACTAGTACAGTATGCTACACTATTGTGTTACTTATTGCAGATTTAAATATAGTCTTAAAAGGCTGGAAACATAAAAGCACGTTTGTTTTCTCCGTGCCGCCGTTCTGTAGGAATCCTGTTTCTTGTCAATATGCAAATTAGTTCTCTCCCTGCACTGGGGCAACCTGCGCCAGAAGAAGAGGATGAAGAGGACGTTCCTGACAAAGATAAAGGTGGCGCAGGAGAGAGTACTCTGGCAGCATTGGGGACACCCCCAGTACTGCGAGAGAACTCATTAGCATACTGACAAGAACCGGGATTCCTACGGAACGGTGGCGCGGAGAAAACAACGAAAGTTAGGAGACTAATAGCCTTTCTTAAGGCTATTCCGACATGTTACTAAGAAAAAAAATGTGTTTGTATGACAGGATCCCTTTAAGTCCTAGTACAGCAGTATGTGCACAATAAGTATTGTAATGTCCTGAGCAATCACATTTAGGCCATTTTCACAAGTCAGTACTAGGTCACTATTTTTCACATATGTAAGCCAAAACAATGTGTGGGTTCAAAGCATGGATGCAAAGCTTTCCCTTTATACACCTCTTTGTATAGGTTCCACATTTGGTTTTGGCTTACAAATTCTGGCTACATCCTATGTGAACGTGACCTCACCAAAATGTCTCTGAACCCTAAAATGTCATTATTTGATGACTAGCAAAATGCTTTGCTTTAATATGCTCCTAATGCAACCCTTGGGTTCTAGTGTTGTGACTTTTTCGTGATTTTTAAACATCTTGTTTATTTTTGTCATTCATTCAATGGATATGTTTGAAACCAATATAAATATCATAAAATGTAATAAAAATGTGCATATTGCTAAATGCAATGTCTACAAATGTAATAATACCATTGTAGTAATAAATTGTAGACGATCGTATAGCCAGACAAATGTATTACATTTGGTTGAGATGTCTGAAGGATAAAAGTAGAGGTCAATTCTGATGAACAAATCATAACCAAGCTAAATGCCACAGTAACCTATGTAGATGGAAGCTTTACAAATAAAGCACATTAGGAGTTTGACTTGAGCGTTTTGGGTGCTTCAGTAATGCATGATTTATGTCTTCATCTGGACAACTTTGGAGGAGATGTCACAATAAAAAGAGGCTGTTAGAATTCTGGCAGTGTCTTGATTTGTTTAGGACAAGAGGGGAAGGAAGGAAGTAAGCAGAAGCAAATATTTTGCATTGCCTTAAGTGACAAGCAGCAAATTAATGGTTTAGGAGCCATTAAACTCTCTAGCAATCACACTGCATTTTGTTGTATAAAGAAATATTTGGGGATGAAAAGCACTTTCAGTCCAACCCCCTGCTCAAAAAGCCTTCCTCAGGGCATCCCTGTCACATGAAAAGTTTCTTTTTCTTGATCATTAGGCAATATTTAACTGGCCTTTGAGAGGTTATAAAGCATTCATTCTATGTATTGTAAATGTGGCTTCATACATTTATAACAAAGTGTATGGGATTTGCACATTTCCATAACTGATTTTGTCCCAGCATGCATCTTTCCAGTGCATTTTTATGCTAAATTGGTAGTATATTCAGTGACAAAAGCCCCAGCTCAGCAATCACTGAAAACATAGACATCAGAGACAGATGGCACAAGCTCTGCTGCTGGACACAATGGGCGCCTTTACAAAAAGTGCTGTGTTGCTTGTAGTGTTACAATGATGAAAAATGACACTATTTTTATAAGATGTGCATCGTATTTACATAAATGATATATGGCATTGAGTGAATTTGGGATAAGTAGGGATTGTCTGTGTACGTTCTTATAACTGTATCCATTACCAATGGATGTTGGTATTCAAGGTATGCAATCACCATAAAGGGGGACCCTTGCCCCGGCACTGTGGAATACTCTGCATTACCATCTGTTGAATGGCTGAAATGAAGTTGTCTTGTATAACTGTGAAAATTCTTGAATGTTCATAAGTAAGGAGAATTATTGGCATCGTATCTAAGACTAAGCCTATGTACACAACGGTGAATATTGGCCATATCACAGACTGTCAAAATATGTCATTCTCTGTTTTTGTCCATTATCATGGATTCCTACATACGAGGGGTGTTCAGTAAATTATCAACCTCTGTATGTTCTGTTAGTGTTAGAAAGCTGAGCTTGTCTGTGCAACACACATAGTAACAGTTCAATCTGATGAAAGCACCAAAGGTGACAGGATGGCAAGTGCAGTATAGTGTGGGTCTGCAAAGAAATTTAGGAATATAGAGCATGGTTCTGTGATTAAATTCCTTAGAAAGTAAGAAAAGAAGCCTAATGAAATCCATGAACGCATGTATGTTGTATATGGTGATGATTTACCTTCCGACTGCCAACTAAAGCTTTGGGTAATGCAGTTTAAATGGGTTAGGGAATCCATTGAAGAAGACCTGTTGAAAGGCGACCTATTGAAGTGTCTTCAGAGGAAATATGCCATAAAGTGGAGGCCATGATGGAAAATCATTTGGTCAAAATCAGTGCTATAGCTTATGAATTAGGCATTTCAGTTGGCATGATTCTCAGTTTCATTTATTTTTTTGATAATGTCAGTTCCTGTTGAGTGACATGAATGTTGAAATCTTGGCAAAAAAACATGTAAGCAATTTAGCCAAGAGAATTTAGACAATCTAAGAGAAAATCCAGAAGACGTCTATTCTCGGGTTGTTGCAGGTGATTAAACAGGTGTTCCCTACCATGAGACCCGACAAGATCACTACCTAAGACTACCTAGACTAAGCAAGAGTCCATGCAATGGAAGCACAAGTGGTCACCAACTCCAAAGAAATATTGTATGCGGCAGTCAGCTGGAAAGATCATGGCAACAGGGGGAAGGTGTTTTATTACTAGAATTCATGCCACACACATGCCATACAAGCACACACTCACTGGAGACTCCTGTGCTTCAACAATGAAGGCATTAAATGAGGCCATCAAAGAGAAACGCCATGGGAAGTTGTCGGCAGGTGTGTTGCTCTTTCATAAATATGCGCCAGCTCTCAAGTCTTCCAAATCATAAGTTGAAGTCAGGGAATGTGACGTGATGGAGTTTAACCATCCACCCTAAAGTCCAGACCTGGCTCCCCGTCATTACTTTCTCTTTTGTAACCTGAATACATTTCTGCGTGGACAACTATTTCCTAATAATACTGCAGTCAAAGTAGCGGAAACCTGCAGCAACACAAAGTCTACTCCTATTCTGAGCGCATCCAACCACTGGAGAAATGTTGAAGTCAAAAGCATTTACATTGAGAATTAAAATAAAAAAAAAAAAAAAAAAAAAAAAAAGTCTAACAAAAATATTCTAGAATTGTCATATGAAACACATATTTGAATAGCATAATAATTGAGATGTAACTGATGTTTATTTTATATGCCTAGCATTGACTTCTTGAAAATTGTCTTGCGTTGCCCAGTGCAAAACAGATATTTCGCATATTTGATGTGGAAAATAAATCTAAAAGCTAAATCTTCATCCTATGTGCTGCAAGATGGCAGTTTTATAAATTGGCTTATGCTGTTGTTATTTTGTCGCAGATTAGATGACTTATTGGTTATAGCCATATTTGTTTCTATACAGAACTATATTTTAGTACACTCTAGACATTATGGCTAAGTATCGTACAGGGGTTGTTTCACAACTGCAGCTACTTTTTGAGAAGAGACATTAGTAAGCTGAATGTTTTAGGTCTGCATCAAGGAAAGATGATTGTAGTCATACATTTCCCATTTCCTTTTCAGTGACCCAGGCAGAGGAACTGTAGAATCACATGCTGGTCATCAAAATATATGGTGAACCAAGCAGTGCATGGATGTCTGGTCCTGTAAGGACTACTCCCACCCTGGCAGCACTCTGAACTCCAGTCTCCTTTGTGACTCTCAGAGGGGGTCCTAAGTGGCTGTCTGCACAGGGGTTGCCTTTATGAAACATTTCCTTTACATTTTCACTGCTGTACAAGTGTAATGTATTCTTTCTTAGGGTTGTTCAGGAAAGTGATCTAGAAGCAGAAAATGGTATACAATAAAGAACTAGCACCAGTTAAATCCCCAATTGTTCTGATCCTGCAGATGTGACACTATGTGCATGGGCCTAATCATTAATAGTTGCATGTACAGCACATGACCTGGGGAAAGACATACATGATATTATTGCTGCAAAATCAGCAGGGACCAACCAGATCAGTAGGAAATGTTACTGGTAAGTATAGGTTATTTCTTTATTTTATGCCATTTCTTAAAATCCTGGACAACCCCATTAAGTAAATGCTAAAACACTTAGGTCACGTGCAGTTGACCGTTTTTTAAGCTCCTTGTAGACCTGCCAATGCAGACCCAAAGCAGACACAGATCAATGATAAACTTGTCAATCAACTTTTGTTTTGCATTGCTACTGCACTGGCCAATGCAAAGTGATTGGGGATGGAATTATGGCTCCAGTGCTCAGTCTTTACACTTTCAGGTGTATTTATTTGGCACCACCAGGCAATGTTCTGCCAATAGCCTTACATCTTTTATGCTGCATGCAAGATACAGTCAGCGGAAAAATGATCATTTGCTTGTTTGCCTGCTGGTTGGCAGTACAGTCAGACAGGGCAGTTATCAGGTATGCTTGTTCCCAATAATTGGACTGCTTAATAAGCCCATTAGTGAAAAGTGAAACCACAATAAATGCGCAATGCATGGTTGTAATACCTTTTTCCTCCCATTCCTGTAATCTATACATACTGTTCTATGGTAGTCTCTCAGCTGATTCATCTAAAAGCAGGCAAAAAAATGTCTGACTATCATGAAATGAAAATGGCCTCGGAATGATTTGAAGTTCAGAAAATCTAAAAAATTATGCTTCAGGTATTTTACCTGTGTTTATAGATTAGTTGCAAATTATTTTTAATTTGAACCAATGGTTTGTGGTGAATTAGCGTTTTTAATTTCCTGTTGATCGGTCTATTTCTATAGACAATATGGAAGTTAGTAAATGAATTCATTGACATTGTTACGTAAAAAAGGGAGGAAATGAAATAATCAGCCCATACTGAGTGCAGATGGTTAGTAAAGATACGAATATTGTTTAATGCAGAGCAATGAGGTTGACTTAATTTGATATTGCTATAAGTACTTCAGTGACTAGTGTGGAGTGAAAATGACTAAATAAGCAGTACAAGATGGAGGACTGTATCATATCTAGTGACGATGCAGTGTATGGGAGGCATAACCCGAAGTACTGGAGGACCCCCTTTTCTTTCTCAGCTCTCTAAGGGGTTTCAGCATTGCCTGTGCCACTAATAGAGATCCCTGAAGGGGCCCCATGTCTGCCTCCTGAGCCTGTACATGTCTTTCTCTCTCTCCACCCCCACTCTCCTCTTTTCAGACTGGCCGGCATGTCAGCTTCGGAGTTAATCATTCAGCAGCATGACATCTTATCTATTTTTATTTGTTACCAAAGACTGGTTTTAAGTAAAAGGATGGCTGCTTATGGAAACGTGACTGCTTTACATCCATGGGGTCTAGAATTGTTCATACTAGTAACAATAATTCTGTTAATAATGCTGCTTGCAAGTCATGTGTTACGTGGCATTAGCATAATAACTTTTCAGGTTTTTCTTCTGTAACAGAAATACATAAGAATGGAAAGTCCCAGTCATGTGCCCTCTATTTCTCAGAGTTTGCCCTTCATTGTCTACCTCCCCTCAATGTTTCCATTTTAATATAGTTTTCCCATATTTAATTTTTCCCTCCCCCGCAAATAGTCTCTCAGGGGAACAAAAAATCTCCCAGCCTTTCTGGGAGTTGGGGGTGGATGAAAAAAATCAGCCTTGTTTCCTCAGAAACCGCAGCTGCTGCTAGAGCAGAAAACACGTCAAGCCGGCCCTCCAACACGCACAGATGTGCCTTTGTAAAATCCATATAAATTCTGAGGATTGAGTGCTGAAGGCACATGCCCTCCCCTAAGAGGAAGGGGCCAATGCAAATGGCAGCCTGGAGCCCTGTTTCACCAGGCAATCATCCCCTCCCAATCGCCCTCCATATTATATGCTCTTTCCTGTCATGGGGCTTTGGACTGCAAAGAAACAGAGCTGACAATCTGACAAAGCTTCAAGGCATAACAACTTCCTGGATGCATGGCGTCTTTGACTAAAGTTGTCTTTTACTGAATATATGTAGTGCTAGAGGATTCTATAGGGTGTATACAGCACACATTACAAGAGGGCTATATACATACAGAGATAATGTATAGCTTTCGCCTGGCTAGTGTGTAAGGGCTCGCTCCTCTCACACAGCTTCACTTCACTGTTGTGTTTTTCCACAAACTGGATAAGTCACAACTCGTTCTGTGTAATTAAAATGAGGAGATGAGAGTTGAAAGGGGATGGAAAATATAAAAGGGGATGAGAGAGCTGTGGATGAGGGGGGGGGGGACGTTGTTAAGGGGGTGGAGCAGGGACACAGAGATGGAGAGGAAGAGGAGAGGGCAGGAACATGTACTGCTGAAGCAGACAAAACTAGGCCTGGCAGCTCTCTCTGTGGGGGATGGTGGGAACAACGCTGCTGCCTGTTATTGGCTGCTTTCTAGGCTCCGGAGCAGCTGTGGGAGCCGAGCACAGGATGGCAGTTACAGCTCACACACTTTGCTCCCATTTGTTTAATAGCTGCTTCTAGCCACAGCCAAATGCAGGGCTCATCAACCTTGACTGGCGGGAAAACGCCGAGCCCTTTTCTTCCTCCCATCTCCTCAGCAGTTGGAAATGTGCTGTATGTGGAAGAGCTATGTTCACACAGTCCTACCCAGAGCCTGTAATGAGAAGCAGGACCTTACAGAATAAACATTTACACAAAATCATGTCAAAAGCTGCGCATGGACTGCGACATGTGAATTTACCCTTAGCCCATTACTTAGTATTTTATTTATGGCACTGGTTACACTTGTCTATGGTTACTGAGGAGTTAAATGCTGACTAAATAATATATTAATGTTAGACACCGTCTGAAGGAGCTATAGTATTAACTGATGTGGAAAGCTCCTTTTAAACCAACATGTAATAATCCAGAAGTTTTTTATATATATATATATATATATATATATATATATATATATATATATATATATATATAGTGTTGGCAGTTGAGGATTTCTTCCAAATTTTATTTTTTTTTGCTTAGCTATACTCACCAACTTGTCTATAACTATTGAATATTTAATCGCTCAGCATATCTCTGGTCCCATTGATTCTGTAAAAGGTATTTTACTTTAATAAAGTTTCCATATGTATAATATGCTGCGATTCCCAAAAATGCAATGGTTTCTTAAATCATATCATGTCCGCTGCGGATAGTTTCCAGCAATGTGTGGGAGGGATTAGCCAGAATCCCATCCACTTTGCAGGTACTGTAAAACGCAGTGTTTTTTGCCACAGAGTTTCCGCCACAGCAAAATCATGCCATTTACGCTACATGGGGCCCCTGCCTCAGACTCTGTCTAATGTATAAAACACCACAGGGACTGTGCTTTGTACAGATGCCTGAGAGATTCCTGGCCTGAGCACTGCTGGCCATTATTTACATACAGCAGCACTTAGTTTAGTGAACACCATAAATATGTATTTTACTTAACATGCAATTAATAGTAATAATCTATTAGGTGTCACCCAGATTCCTCCTAGATTGCAAGCTCTTGGGAGCGGGGCTCAGACTACTATTGTTAGAAGGTCTGATTAGTTTGTTACTCTGTAATGTCTGATTTTTGTCTCTACGTCTACCCTCTGATTTGTAAACCGAATATGTTAGTGCTGTATAAGAATTATTATTATGATCTTTATTTTATATATTACTGCTGTATTACGCAGCACGTTCCAACTGGGAAATAACACAAATGGACCAATGAAAACAGGTGAACAAACAATAAGCATAATTGAATTAGGAATATGGAAAAAAAATTAGCCTGGAAAATCCCTCTTAGCCAGTCTGACTCTGCCATGATATGGTTGCTTTCTATTGCCTGTTATGACTGCAAGAAAACAAAACACAAAAAAACCTACCATATTTATTATCCTATATAGTTGCTTGGGTTTTATTGTGACATTACTTTAATGTATTCGCTTATTAGTTTTCTTTTTTTAACCCTAAAAGATCTCCTGAGACCGGGCAGTTTTTTTTTTAGGTTTACTTAATAACATTGTGATCAATCATGCAGATGCGGGAAATAATTCAGGAAATGCCAGTGCCTCTGGTTTACATATACATTATCCATCTAGGCCTGTGCATAGAGCTCCATACCTGCAGTTCTAAATCTCTTGTGGCCTTCAAATGCTGTTGTATCAGAATACTGTACAGGACATGTTTGACATTCTGCTAGTTTTAGTGTGATTTTTTTTTTTTAATGTTATCACATGCTTTACTAATCCAGGGATTCTGATAATGGCCTAAAGAAAAACAAATTCCAGCTTCTTCCCTGCACTACAATGTGGGCCCTGTTTCGTCATGGCATTGAAGGCCTTCTCCTTCCAGGAAAGGGGAGGACTGCTGGATTATCATCTAAAAGAAATGCGCCTTCAGTTTTATAGTATAATAAAAACAAAAATCTCCCTACGGTAGCTGAGTAGTCTGTATAAGTGCCATGATATCATTTATAAAAAGTTATTGATTTTGCTTTGATGCTTTCAATTGTTGCTAAATCTCTTTACATGTAAAATGGTAAAAGGGAAATTTTATGAAACCTTTTATTTGTTATCAAATTTAAGTTTGAAGCAGTATGAACACAAAAAAGGTGTGAGAGGTTTGGCTTGGTAAAGAGCTATTACCGTTTGAGAAATATATGGCATAAATCTCTCATTTATGTAGGTCTAACTTCTGGGACCTCTATCTATCTTAACAATTATGGTGCCTGTCTTGTGGCCACTGTGATGTGTAGGGATTAGAGATGAGCGAGTACTGTTCGGATCAGCCGATCCGAACAGCACGCACGCATTGAAATGAATAGAAGCACCTGGTACTTCCGCTTTGACGCCGGCCGCTTAACCCCCCGCGTGCCGGCTACGTCCATTCATTTCAATGCATGCGTGCTGTTCGTATCGGCTGATCGGAACAGTACTCGCTCATCTCTAGTAGGGATTGCTAGCATTCATGGCTCACTCCACTTACCTCTATGGAAGTTCTAAAAACAACAGAACGTGCAGTTGTTAGATGATGGTTTGGAGATCCCCATTGTTGAGGTAATTGAGGGTTCCAGAGGTAGTACCCTCATTTATTGGATAATTATGGCTTAATCTGTTGATACGTTATTAGACCAGAGGGGAATACCCCTTTAGGCTACTTGAACATTTAGGGGTTTTGGCATTGTTATTGCATTTTTAATTGGTGTTGGGGGTGGGTGCTGCAACCCCATCAACTGAATAGCAAAGGTTCCTGGGAAATGCAGCACTACTCCTGGTTTTGCCATAGTAGTCAAGTAAATAGTAGCAGCGGATGGTGTCTCCTGCTTGCGCCTCCCTGGTTTAGGACAACCTCTTTAAGGTCAGGGAACCATGGAGCGAGTTTGCAGTGAGTTAACCAAAGACGAATTGCTGGCGGAACATGCGACAATATATACCGGTAGTAGCAAATCCTATCTGCACACTGCAAAAGAGAAAACACTGTGTCTTGCGCTGTAAGTTTTGAGCCCGCACCATGTCCATTATTGCTGTGTGTTTGCACTTAATTTTCAAAACCGTGAAATGCAAAAGGATGAAAACCAGGCCCATTGCTCAGGAGTCACAGCTGAAAGTGGCAATGAACGAACAGCCAGTTATGGGACCTGTCCTGTGCGTTCTAAGCCTAAATGCATTTGTTCTCTGATCAAATGTTCGGTTTGTTTCTCCTATTTGTTATGAAGGAAGTGCATGTGGAATCTATCCCGATGCTTCTATACCTGCAATATTGTTATGTCTTGAGGCTTTTATGTCATGCGTCTGCATATAAGAGACAGTTAAAGTCTAGACAGGGGAGGGGAAAATTTCAAGCTGTCGCTGTCCAAGCAGCAAGGTAAATAAAGAGAGATCCTCAATCCATCATTTCATTAATAGCAATTCACTCACACTCCCCAAAGTAATGGAGCTCCCTTCCTCCTCCCACCTCTTCCTTTTTGGAGGAGGGCTTGCAGTATTCCTGAATGCTGTAATTGCCACTGTTGTTGTGAGCAAGGGCAGTATTCATGCTGCAGGGGGAAAAATATGGATTGTCAATCACAGTTTTGAATATGCGATAGATATTCTGTCTGTGCATATATGAGTAAGGATATATATGTGTAGTATTAATAGAAGCGATATACTGATCAGGCTCTGCCTGTGGAGTGTATTCTTTTTATAAAGTGTTGAAACAAGGAGAGCAAATAGCCGCAAGGTTAGAGGGTTTGATATTGCTAACCCTGTTGACACGATGCAAATACATTGCATCTGTCAATATACATAGATTGAGTGCCTGGATTTCCATGATGCAGAAAACATCCTGCTTTGTTTACAATGCTGCTTTTTTCTGCCTGTGTCTGCATGTGTTTAATGTTCCATGTTGCATATTTGGTTTGTGCTTCCTGTTGCTTTAATACCACACTGTGATATGTCCCATTTTCAGCATTATTTACCCATTTGCTACATCTAATTTTGTAGGCAGCGTCGGCTGATTGCATCTAGAATACAGAAAAAAGTACCGTCGTATATTTGTGTTCCTGACACAGCCATACCCCATGACGGTAGTAGGATGTTTACGCTCACCCTGAACTATAAAAAGAATATTCTAATCTACGTATGTCTTTTTACATAAAGTAGATATTATTATACTGGGAGAAAGCAAAACAGCATCTAAATGTCAGTTTCTGCTGAAACAACAATGGGACAGTTTCTTCAATTTCCATCCTAACCAATTCTCAAAAAGAGTAGTACTTCAAAAAGCTATAGGCTCTTCCGCACTGTAACATATATTACCTTTCTTCTATTTTAGTTGTAAAACAAAGGCTTTATCCAGACCCTCCCATACCTGCAGAGAGCAACTGCTGTTTGAGCTGGTGGCTACAATGATCATCAGTAATATTTCTGTTTACTGTGCTGGTAGAATGGATTATGGAGATGAGTTTAGTAGCACTGACCCCTCAAGGTGTATTAAAAATTCAGTGACTATTCTGTACACATGCTGGGTATTAAATAAAAAATAGAAGCTGTGGTTGGCTTCCATATGTCACATACTATACAGAATATTAAAGAAAAGAATCTGATAAATAAATTGTCTATATTCCTTCATACGTTGAAGTCACTCCTGCAGCTATTTTAGTATCCAAAATATGCACATTCAGTAATCATTCTGCAATGAATATTTAAAGCGTGAACATTTGTGAAAGAGCCGCACCTTCTGAAGTCGAAGGGAAGCGCCAATTTATTTACTACATACATTATATATTATAGCAAGGTTACGTTTTGTTACAGTCTGCATATTCTGTATGGAGTAACTTTTCCTGAATCACCTCTGTTATTTGTAAGTGAAGTATTCTATTATATAACTAGAATGGCTGATTCCTTGTTTATGGCAGGTTATTTTTGGATAAGTCGATGAAAAATGGCTTAAAAGAAACAACAAAGCAATTAAGGATAAAGTCTGTGACAATAATATGATCAATATTGGAACATCTGGTTTAGTCAGTAATTTACCATTTATGAATAGGCCCTAATGGAACCCTATTCTACAAATTAGACTGAGGCCTGGTTCACATCTGCGTTCGGGCCATTCTGTTCACCTTTCCACATGAAAAATGCAAAGAGAAAAATTCTGCAAGCAGCACTTTTTTTCTCTGCATTTTTCACGTGGAACCCACACAGATCCCATTATAGTGTATGGGGTACATGGGTTTACTAAGATAACCGCTTTTTTATGTGGATTATGTTTCCATTCGGGGGTTGACTCCCATGCGCAGATGTTAACCGGGCCTAAGGCTGGCCAAAGTTTTGATACCTGATGGATAAGGCCATATTCATACACACAAGCTCTTTCCAGGAAACTCTTTCCATTTGTGGGCTGTTTCCCGGACTGAACACAGCTGTGTAAATGAAACTCCTATGCATCACAGTAAGTTATGATGAAGTGAGCTACTGAGTGGCTAGTTCTCTATATTACTAGCTTTATGTCAGGAACTCATTGCTTTACAGCCAATTATATTGTTGTTACTTTACAACCATGTGGGCCATTCTGCAAACAATATTATGGCATGGGGCACCACAAAATGGCTCTCCATCACCGCCCTGTTTTCAGAGTTATAACACTAAAATGTAGGCTTTTTTGGGGAGTTTCTTAGCTTTTTCACATTTATTTTTAGTTGAAGCCGAAGAGCAGCAGCATTTCATGTAACTGTAAAGCTTGCCTGCACTCTTACTCATTAATTCTCCTCGTTCTGCCTATTAGCATGTACAGACAACTCTGAAGCTCAAGGACATGGATTACTGAAAACACTCTGTGTTCCCTTTCCCAGCATTGAAGATACATAATGAAGCTTTCAAACCCCTAAATTAAATATGTTGTAAGCGTATTGATTCGAAGTTAAAAATGTAACAATTTGGTGAAGAAATATCCTAATCATGTCATTTTAATAATTCTTGTAACCCATGTAGTTTGAGGACTAATTCAACGCTATGATATTTTTGGTAAATTCTCCTTTCTCTTTACTTCTAGCTTGTAAGTAGGAGCCCTGTCATAAATGATGTTGAGAATATATAATTCGTGTCAATGCAGGATATGTCCAGTCTTCATTGCTCCTGCACATATTTAAGCTTCTAGAATGACTTATACCTTTAGCACTGTTTCCCCACAATTTACTGCCATATATCAATTAGAGGTAGTTCACACGGAGTAAACGCGCGCTCATTTTGGCAAAATGCACATGTAAAAAATACACGTGTAAAAATAAGACTCCCATTGAATGCAATGACATTTTTTTTTACACGTGTAAAAAAAACACATCACAATACACGTCAAAATACACGTGTAAAATGTCATTGAAGTCTTATTTTTGAGCGCGCGTTTACTCCGTGTGAACTACCCCTTACACCTCTGCCCCCTGCACACACACAATTGCTGTTCACTGCCACCTGTGTATTAATAACTAGTAATGATGTCCATATACTTTTCATAGCTGTCAGCTAAACAAATATTCTACTAACACCGTCTTGTACATGCACACTCGGAGATGCATTTTCATTTAGGCGATGGTCAGACATATAATTTAACATGCCCAATTGTTCCTATCCCAACATCAGGGGTTAAATCTTGAACACATGAGATAGCTAGTGCTATCAGAATCTGCAGGTTTGCCTGACTTGTATGCATTTAGGCCCTGAACCAAAATTAGAAATGTATAGAGAGAGGGTTAAAATGGCAGGAAAAAAAAGCACTCCTACTTGTCCTACATCCTGCCATCCCAGCTGCAGGTCTTTTCCTGCAATTTCATACCTGACCACCCAGCATGTAGTTGTGGAGCTAGGACTGAGACAGTGTAGGATAGGGGAGTATACTTTATTTAATTTATTCCTTGCCTTTTTCTAATTTTGAACTGGGGCTAGAAAATCCCTTTAAGGCTTGGACATTTCTACAACTGCATGTATAGCACCTTTTAAAGCAATAGTGGGATACTAGTTAATATTGATATATTACATGCAAAGCATATACATTTTTAAAGCCACATCTTTGCAAAAATTGAAAAGACTTAATGCATTTTTTTTTTCTAAGTGAACACAGTTTATGTAGTATGTGCAACTCTTAAGAAGCAGGTAATGGTTATTTTACAGAATGTTGGATTATATTAGACCCCCATGGCTAGAAATTAGTGGAAGACTGGGAACTTGGCCAGACTTGAAAAAGCAAAAAACTGTAGACCCTTACCAAAGGAAATCTATGAACAGCAGCAGTGGTGGGATGCTAGGGCTTTGTGATACAGCAATCAATTCATTACTACCATAGGCATAACACACTGGTATGGGGTCATTTTTGAAAAAATAATTCCATATCTAAGGGAATGCACTTTCACAGAAGCTTTTTATGTTACCTGGGTTTATATCTAAAGCAAGCAGCTGTAGTTGATAAATAGCTGTGTGTACCGCAGCTTTAGCACATATCTAGTTATCAGTATCCGTATCAAATACTAAAATGTAACAGGCACATGGCTGTTTAGGATGTTGCAGCAGTCATGGCATGATTGGAGTCTGAGTTTTGCCACAACTGGAGAGCCACAGGTTTGGAAGGAATTGTTAAGACAGCCTCTATCCATAAGCTCTGCTAGAATATATGAACATAGTTGAGTGGGGTTACCCAAATGACTAGCTGGTTGTGGCATGTCTTAGCAAGATTGCTATAAGCCTGGCTCCTAGCATTTTTCTGTGTGCATGGGGCCTGAAAGGGATTTTCTCAAGGGAGCAACCCCTTGAAGTGAAACGTTACTTTGAAAACTAAGGGTCCTCTTACGTTTCACCTGGAGTGATGTAAAAAAGCTTTCACTCTGACATATTGTTGAGGATGAACTGCTGTGTGAATGATTATTGAGAGCTTAAATGATTGTTTCCATTATGGCGTCCATTGTTAGGCTGATCAGCCAGCAGTGAATACTTGTGTGTTTGTTAGCTGCTTGGGGGTATGTTCACACAGAGCAATGATTGGGAATAGATATTTGTTCACCTGATCATTGGCAGTATTACATTGTGTTTTATACATATTGTGATAGTTTCTGCTTGCCTTTTATTGAGATGGCAGCATTTATTATGCTGATCTATAGGCGAGTGCAGTTTACTGAAGATCCTAGAGCACCACTGTGGATCCTATGGTGAGTTGTTAGGGAATTGTCTTTATGCTGAATTGTAGATGATTTGGAGCTCGGTGTCAGAAAAATGAAACCTCAGCCACTTTAAAGAAACATCAAATGATATCAACATAATCCCCATCAAATACCTAAAAAATAAAAGAATTTTTGAAAGACTTTTAGCTTTTTCTATTCTGGTTTCGTTATTTTTACATCATAGACTTGTTTTTCTATGAAATGACATGCTTCACATTTACTTCTGGTATATATAGATGCCTTGTGTACACAACAATTTACATTTGTTACCCTTAGGATTAGTTGCTTCTGTACAGACCCCTGGATTTGCAGACTTCAGAATGCAATATTCATTAAAACTTCATATGTTTTGCCTCTTTTGCCTTTTCTTCTATTCTTGGTCATATTCTGACTGCTAAAAAGTTTCTTCCCCCACACAACAGCTGTCTGCTAGCATCCTGTGACTGCAGTTCCCTCCCACACACTGAGCCATGGAGTTTAGATCTGGCTAATCCAAATACACTGCAAGCAGGAAAATACAGCACAACCCGCCTAACTGAGCTCCTCACAATACTGTTTTGATAGCAGAGTCATTTTAGAGGAGTTTCTTTAGAAATGGAAAGGTGAACTATACCCTGCTGTATTACTCATTCTTTCTACATATGTTGTGGTCGTGCCTTGATTTCCGGGTTTACACTAATGTCAGTAACTTTGGTTTTGTGTAAGATCATAAGATGCAGCCAAATGTCTCATCCAGCCCACCGTGCATTATTTGTACCTTATGAAATGATCTGGGCACTTGTATACATAAATTAAACTCCATACAATATTATACAAAATGAAAGAAAAATTCTACATTGTTTAAACAAACAAAAATGTAAATACTTGAATGATATATTAATGTGGTTCCTCAAAATTGAATACGTTGTAAAATTTCAGAAATTAGATCTGTGGGAACCCAGAATCCAGGAGCCAATCTGCCACCCCTCAGACCCCTCCCCCTTACCTCCTCCTACTGCATTTCCTTACTTCAGGATGTCTGAAAAAGGAAACCAATTGATTTTAAGGCTGTGGAAGCGACATGTAATTCAATATATTTATGTAAATGAATTAGTCCATCAATTGAATGAGTTTATAGTTTTTACACATGTAGAACATCTGTGTATTTGTAGCAATAGTGACCCTGATAACATACAGAGAGTGATTTGCCTTGTTTACAAACATTATCATTTCCATATGGTATTTTCACAGTTTATGCAGAAATAAAGATTATCGCTGATCTTTCTTTAACATTAACACAGTTAAGACGATGTTCACATCTGTGTCAGGAGCATCCCTCACAGATATCTTATATATTAGAAGAGAGATATAGCAAGTACATGCAGTAATAGGCTCTATTGAAACAACAGATACATCAGCAGAGCACCTACAGGTGAAAAGAGTCTGATCAGATGGTCACTTTAAAGAGGACCTTTCACCATTTTGCCCACAGGCAGTTCTATATACTGCCGGAAAGCTGACAGTGCGCTGAGTTCAGCACACTGTCGGCTTTCCCGATCTAGGCCCGGTGTGAAGAGCTTACGGTCCCGGTACTGTAGCTCTTCTATGGTCAGAAGGGCGTTTCTGACAGTTAGCCAGAGACGTCCTTCTTCACAGCACAGCCAATTGCATTATCAGGGAGGGAGGGAGAGTTCCTCCCGGCTCTCACAGCACAGCGCGATTGGCGCTGCTGTGGAGAAGGACGTCTCTGGCTAACTGTCAGAAACGCCCTTCTGACCATAGAAGAGCTACGGTACCGGACCGTAAGCTCTTCACACCAGGCCTAGATCGGGAAAGCCAACAGTGCGCTGAACTCAGCGCACTGTCAGCTTTCCGGCAGTATATAGAACTGCCTATGGGCAAAATGGTGAAAGGTCCTCTTTAACCCTTGTACCTGATGTGAATGGAGCAACAGACATGCTGCCTCTGTACTCATCTCTATGGGACAGCCTAAGATAGTGATGCACTTTTCTTTGCAAGTCCCATTAATATGATTGGAGCAGCAAATGCGTCGGTCCGACTCCTGCGTCTTTCAGTCAGACGTACAAGAGACTCCAGTTATTCTGATCATAGGGGTCCCAGCAGCCAGACCCCCACTAATCAGACACTTACCACCTGTCTTACGGATAGCTGATAAGATATAAACTTAGAACAAACCCTTTAAGTTGCTCATGCCCATATAAGAAAATTTGGGTAAAATGATTTAGTTCAGTTGATCTGACAATGCTTTAAGAGACCACTTGGGGCAGATCTAAAGATGAAAGACACTATTAGAAATGAAGACTGTTGTATAGTTGGTTGTTATGGGCAATTTTTCTAAAAATTTCTAAATCTCCTTCACTGAGTTAGGCCTAGTGTAGGACTTGAGGTTTGTGTGAATGGCACATAACCCCCCCACCCCCCCACCAATTCACTGTGTCATATATATATATATATATATATATATATATATATATATATATATATATATACACACACACACACACACACACACACACACACACACACACACACACACACACACACACACACACACACTCTCTCTCTCTCTCTGTGTTCCTTCAGGACTAATACAGTCTGTTATTTTTGTTTCCTTAGAGTGCTCCTTTAAGTGGTTACACACACAAAGTTACTCCACCAGTTGAACTAGTCGCACTTGCTTGATGTTTTTCTTAGTCGTTGAAGCAAACACTAGCATGTTCTAAATTTTCAAGGATCAATGCAAGAATAGTGTATTTCCTACTACAACTTTTTCATAGGATGAAGATTATCTATCATAGGAAACGTTATCATGTGCAGGCTCCTGTCCAGATCAGCGTTTCAATATCAAAAAAATTTGGTCTGAAGGGGACAGAAAATTGACCCATGTTCAACTGTGAACAATCATGAGAACATACATGAGGAAATACTTATATAATATGGATCAATTATCCATACAATAAGATTATAGCATTGCACACAATATATACAATACAGAAGCATTTAAGCCATACCATTATTATGAATTATGTCTTACAATTATCCATAACCAAATTGAAAAAAAAAAAATCGCGAAAGAGGCCTGTACAAACAGATTCTATTGTAAATCTCTGTCCTAAAGCACACAGCCAGCTAAGAAACTTTTCGTTCTCTGTGGGAGTTCATGAAAAATGCCTGGTGCTTTCCAGCTTTGAAAGTTATCTGTAACCCCGCTGTTGTGTGTGCTTGTAAGCCGTACTGTGATGCAATTGGCTTAATCATTACTATTATGTGGCGTTGCATGAAGTGAATTCAGTCTTGCAATTTGTCATGAAATAAATAGCAGCGCGATTTCAAACGCGCGGGCTCCATTCAGGACTAGAAAGGGAGAAAACCTTTCAAATGCATAAGTGGTATATTTATTTCCAGTCTGTGTAAGGAATTGCAAGTCATTTCTGTACTACTTAAACTGTGCTGAAAAGCTGCGGCTGTAGAGGCCATTGTTCTGTTATTAGAACATGTTTTCCTTTCTTTCTTTGAGGTCACACAGGATCAGAATTCACCACGGTTCACATTGCCGTTTAGTGGAAACCAGAAAAACACCGTCTTTTTGTTGTTGTTGATCTTTTCTGTCATGTTTTCACCTGAAACCTGATGCAAAAGATGAAATATGTACAGTATCTTACTGTGCCAATTCAAGGCCTGATCTTTATAGAGGGCAGCCATATTTAAATATCAAAAAATCCAATGTAAATATGCTGTGTATTGTCTGTACAAACATAGGGTCGCTTAGACTGGTACAGTATGTGTATTTTCTGCTTCTGCCATCTGCTGGCTGTTTGAGATATTTGCAATTCAATCTGCATTGAAGACTGTGCTTTACTTGTGTGTGTATAATGTTGGCCAAAAGTATTGGCACCCCTGCAATTCTGTCAGATAATACTCATTTTCTTCCAGAAAATGATTGCAATCACAAATTCTTTGAGATTATTATCTTCATTTAATTTGTCTTCAATGGAAAACCACAAAAAGAATTGTCAAAAAGCCAAATTCGATATAATTCCACACCAAACATAAAAAAGGAGGTGGACAAAAGTATTGGCACTGTTTGAAAAATCATGTGATGCTTCTCTAATTTGTGTAATTAACAGCACCTGTTACTTACCTAAGCACCTAACAGGTGGTGGCAATAACTAAATCACACTTGCAGCCAGTTGAAATGGATTAAAGTTGACTTAACCTCTGTCCTGCGTCCTTGTGTGTACCACATTAAGCATGGAGAAAAGAAAGAAGACCAAAGAACTGTTTGAGGACTTGAGAAGCAAAATTGTGAGGAAGCATGAGCAATCTCAAGGCTACAAGTCCATCTCCAAAGACCTGAATGTTCCTGTTTCTACCGTGCGCAGTGTCATCAAGAAGCTTAAAGCCCATGGCACTGTGGCTAACCTCCCTAGATGTGGACAGAAAATAAAAATTGATGAGAGATTTCAACGCAAGATTGTGCGGATGGTGGATAAAGAACCTCAACTAACATCCAAACAAGTTCAAGCTGCCCTGCAGTCCGAGGGTACAACAGTGTCACCCCGTACTATCCGTCAGCGTCTGAATGAAAAGGGACTGTATGGTAGGATACCCAGGAAGACCCCACCTCTTACCCAGAGACATAAAAAAGCCAGGCTGAAGTTTGCCAAAACTTACCTGAGAAAGCCAAAAACGTTTTGGAAGACTGTTCTCTGGTCAGATGAGACAAAAGTAGAGCTTTTTGGGAAAAGGCATCAACATAGAGTTTACAGGAAAAAAAAGAGGCCTTCAAAGAAAAGAACACGGTCAATACAGTCAAACATGGCGGAGGTTCCCTGATGTTTTGGGGTTGCTTTGCTGCCTCTGGCACTGGACTGCTTGACCGTGTGCATGGCATTATGAAGTCTGAAGACGGCCAACACATTTTGCAGCATAATGTAGGGCCCAGTGTGAGAAAGCTGGGTCTCCCTCAGAGGTCATGGGTCTTCCAGCAGGACAATGACCCAAAACACACTTCAAAAAGCACTAGAAAATGGTTTGAGAGAAAGCACTGGAGACTTGTAAAGTGGCCAGCAATGAGTCCAGACCTGAATCCCATAGAACACCTGTGGAGAGATCTCAAAATGGCAGTTTGGAGAAGGCCCCCTTCACATCTCAGGGACCAGGAGCGGTTTGCCAAAGAAGAATGGTCTAAAATTCCAGCAGAGCCTTGTAAGAAACTCATTGATGGTTACCGGAAGCGCTTGTTCACAGTTATTTTGTCTAAAGGTTGTGCTACCAAGTATTAGGCTGAGGGTGCCAATACTTCTGTCCGGCCCATTTTTGGAGTTTTGTGTAAAATGATCAATGATTTTACTTTTTTTTCATTCTCTTTTGTGTTTTTTCATTGCAAGCAAAATACATGAAGATATTAATACCAAAGAGTTTGTGCTTGCAATCATTTTCTGGAAGAAACTGAGTATTATCTGACAGAATTGCAGGGGTGCCAATACTTTTGGCCAACACTGTATAAGTATAAACACACACACACATACTTATTCCATAGCAGCCCCTCTAAGTGCCCACACATTACATTATTACAGAGATTGGCAAAAATTTACTTTCAGGATACTGCTGTCTGTAATGGTGAACAGATCCCCATAAATGTACAACATACAATATACCAATTATATGTTTCCAATCCTAAAGTTATTTGATTTACAAACCAAAATTCTGAAGACATTGATCACATTTTAATAAAAGCAAAACTATGACATGGTAAGCCTGTAACAAAATGCAGTAGTGGTATTTTGTGTGTACAAGTCTCGTCCAGGCAATGTCAAGTTGTATTTCTAAAATGACTTGTTTGCTGACTAGGAATTTTGTGGTGAGACTGAGTAGGGCAGAGACGTGAGAAGTCTCATCAATCAGGATGTCAATTAAGGCAGCGACTCTTCAACACTTGTATATTCACATAATAAAGCCGGCAATTCTAATAATCAGATGCAATGTAGCCTCAAGTCATGCTGTATAAGAGGAGAGCTGCAATAATAAGACGCAACTATACTGCATAGTAACTCTCACCATTGTGTTCCAGTTCTGTAAATGTGACAGCAACGTATTGTGTTTTGTTTTTCTTCATTTATTTCATATAGCAGTAACATATTCTACAAGCTGTACAGCAATTGTCACTAGTCACACTTTTTTCACACACTTATTTGCAATCACACTAGGGCTAATTTCAATGGAAGTCAATTCATAAGACTGTGGGAATAGATCAGTATACATTGAGAAAACCCACACATACCAGTGTCATCATCTGTGGATATACATGTTCCCACAATTGTCATGGGAAAGGGGAGGAATGCAGTTTAATTAGACTTTGCATGTATAAATATGCTGTGGGTTTTGTGGACATAATGGGGGTATGCAGACAGCAGATTTAGGCCCCATGTACACGACTGAGTGCTTCTGAGGAGGGGCTGAGTTTACAGGATGATGTACACGGAGAACATCAGTGTTATCCAAGAGCCCTCTGTGATGCACTCCTATCTATGGAGGCTTCCAATCCTCCAGTCCAGGATAAGGACATGCTCTATATTCATCAGAACAGAGCATTGCAGGCGCCATCAGGAGAGCTTTGGCCTGCATACTTGATTGTTCAGGCTTACAGGGAGTTTTTATCTTTGCTCCCTTGGTTCCCTTTCAGCTTTTTTATCCAACTGCTTTCTATGGATGGTTAAAAAATAAAGTTGAGTAGAAGGTGCTCATGGTGCAGGGGAGAGAACATTTGCTGCAGAAACTTTTATTTTCTTATCACTGGGAAATACAGAAGACCCAACATTGCAGACTCTGGAAATGCCCCAATGCAGCATTGCTTGGGTCTGAGCAGGATGAGTCCTTTTCTGCTGCAAATTGGTAAGAGGGACAGCATCAGGAACACACAGGGCTCAGGAGGAACAAGGTCTAAGGACTTAGGTGTCTCTCCCTCCGAAGTTCCTGATATGTTCTCCTAAAGATAACTAAACAAATGAAAAACATCAGAGTCCCCCCCACCCTTAGGATCCCCACCTATTAGCTGTTTGGGTGAATGCTGCAGCTTCTTCACTACTTACCAAGCACAGCACTGTATTTGTACAGTGGCTGTGCTTGGAATTGCAGAGCAATGTGACTGATGAAAATGACCTACCCTGGCCTGTAAAGCAAAATCTGCACTTAGGGGGCAGTTGTTTTACAGGGATGTGTCAATCCCTGCTCATCTTCAATTGATGACTTATCCGAAGGAGAGGTCATCTGTTAATAAGTCCTATAATAAAATCCTTTAACTGTTGCTCCAGGAAAGCTAAAAATCCCCTGAGTTGGTTGCCAATTGTTTCATGCTTAGAACATTCCTTCTAGTGTCTAAATCTAGAAATGAGAATAATTCCCTGGGTCAGTGACCCATCTCTAGAAATACAGTCCAGACTCCCTTTTGAACTTGTTTAGTGAATCGACTATTACAAGATCTTGTGGCTCCAAATTCAATAGTCTCTTAATTTTACTGAATTGAATTCCTGCCTATGTAGATGGCGAAAAACTTTTTTTTTGTCTGTAGAATTGTCATAATTATGAGTCTAGGTAATTTCATTTATTTATTTTTGAAAAATGATCATGAGAAGATGTCTGTGTAGTCTTTTCAAGTAATATTTAGAAGTGCGCAAATTCCTTATCCCTACCCTGCATAAGATACCAAATCCTGAGCATGCTGTAGTATATTAACCAATCCTTTTAGTTGCCACAAGATACATAAATTCAGAAAGTGGAAAATATATTGACTTTTCATATGACAAATTGTGTGAAGCTGATTTCTGTCAAACATCACACTCAATATTTTGCGTGTAAAAATGCAAGGCTTTCTCTGCTGGCTTTTCCCCTGTACGTGTCTATAATAAGAAAGGGATTTTGCAAATGCCTGTAATATATTTTGTTCCTCCCTGCAGTGAGTCGCTGTGCTGCGCTCGCACAGCTAACTGCATTTTCCTGTGATCAGAAAGAAAACGCTTCACACCTTCAGCATCCTGCTCATTCAAGTAGACTTTATACAGTAGACATCGGAATGCGGCCTATCTTTGAATAAAAAAGCCGTCGTTTCAAGCCTGACAGAGCAATTGAAGTGAGAATTGAAAGTAGAGGGGAGCAACACTCTGAGGCCTCGTATAATATTGGAACATACTTACTCGTGCTATGCCAGGTTGTGTTCCTGCTCAGTGCCTCCTGTTTTCTAAAAAGCTGAGCTTGTTGCTTACAAGAAATTGCTCATCCATACAAAGTATTGACACTGTCTATAGTCCAGAAAGGAATTTTCACCTAAAATAATATGCCTACAGCTGTACCGAAAAACATTTAGTGACTGTCGAGCCATAAATAAACACATAAATGAGTTTTACCACGTTGAAAAACCTGTCCACAGGTGCTGCAGAAGAGCTCTAATTATTTTACTAAAGCTGGGCTGCAATACCAGTCAAAACCCATGGACAAGTGTGGCACTGTTTCTTAATAAAGCTACCAAAGTTTTGGGTTTTTTTTGTTTGTTTTTTTAAATACTGCAAGAGGAATGGCAGTACCAACTGGAGTGATCCATTAAATTAACTCAATTATGGAGAATACTTCTCCTTTACCAGAAGAACTTGCAGTTTGCTGCCTAGGAACAGTGTCATTGCAAGCTAGAAGATCCTGAGGTGTCACTCGCCATAGATCAGAGGATCTGATTCCCTATGGATTTTGTTTGTTTTATTGTTAGGTTCTAACAGCTCCCGTGTTCCAGAAGCTTCTTGTAGACAGGGAGCATGTGCAGCACTGCTTCTATTCAAGTAATAGGAGCGGCACTACAATTCCTTGGAACCACTGCTATGTGCTGGACAGGAATGCTGCACTGCTCCACTAGCAGCTTTCAGCACCCATAGGATACTAGAACAGCTGATCTGTGTGAACCCAGACAGATCACATACTGATAACCGATTCCAATGGACTAGAAAACCCCTATAATAAGTGCTGTTGGAATTCTTCCTCTATCCCCCACCGATCCCAAGCAATAAGTGTTAGTTTTGGTGCATGATATGCTATTTAGGCTCTGTACAGTCAGGTTAGCAGTGTCAGTCTGGAGCAAGCATGGGGGTGGGATTCAGAGTTCTGACACTGTCCACCTCTGATTGAAGTTCTGAATTACGTCCCCGCCTGACACAGCCCTCCTGACAGTACAGAGCCTAAATCACATATCAGGCACCAGAACTAATTGCACTTATTGTTCAGGTACAATGGGGGATAGAGAAAAAAAGGTACTATTCCGTTATCGGGCCAGCAGCAGCGCAGTTCAGCAGCAGCTTTCGGGACAGCAGTTCAGCAGCGGGAATTACAATGACATCCGAGGACTGCTGGCCCGATGCTTGTGCCCAGTAACCAGTACATCGATGACCCCCCTCCCCCATCCTTCTCCTCCTGCCAGTGCTGCCCCCCAGCTCTCCTTACATCTTCCCCGTACCCTCTCCCCGCCACACGACTAGGCCTCACCTCAGCGCTAGTACCGAGACCGAAAGGAAAGACACCGGGGCTCAATCCAGGCCCTGACAAGAAACACGCCGACTATAGGAACGGTGAGCTACAGCGAGCCGGAGGGACAAACTTTCTGCAGCGTCCGGCGGCTATCTAGTAGCATTCATTGCTCAAGATTTACGGTGAGGCCTATTACAGGGAGAGGGTACGGGGCAGATGTAAGAAGAGCTGGGGGGCAGCACTGGAAGGAAGAGGAGGATGAGGGCATCGATCGATGTACTGCCTACTACACACAAGCACGGCCTCTATCATCGGGCCAGCATCGGCTTAGTCATGTGGCGGGGAGAGGGTACGGGGTAGATGTAAGGAGAGCTGGGGGGCAGCACTGGAAGGAGGAGGAGATGGAGGGGGGGTCATTGATGTACTGGCTACTGGGCACAAGCATCGGGCCAGCAGTCCTCGGATGTCATTGTAATTCCCGCTGCTGAACTGAACTGCTGTCCCGAAAGCTGGTGCTGAAATGCGCTGCTGCTGGCCCGATAACGGAATAGTACCGAAAAAAATGCCAACTGCGCTGGAATCAGTGGAGCGGAACCTATTAATAATAGCTAAGAACTGGAGTTGGCAGAGGTGGTGAAAGGTCCTCTTTAATAAAATTTTGTTATACGATCAATACTTACTAAGAAGTTTTATTAAAGGAATCAAAATACATTCACCTTTCTGACCTTTGATCAGCATTTGACAGTTTTAGACCTTTTTCCTAGACATATGAAAAATGGAGTTGCATCCACAACAAACAAATGATTTTTCATGTGTGTTCAGTCCATATGTCCACAAAGAGGAGAGAGAGGGTCAAAGATGGTCCCCATGTCCTCATCAATATGGTATGAAGTGGTGCACACCCAATTTTTTGTGTGTGTTTCCATGTGAATTTTACTACTGCTTGCCACCTGAATAATACCTTATGTACATTATTTATATAAACTTTGGAAATAGTTTGCTATGACCCAGTACTAAGCTACATTCACATGACAGATTTGTTATTGTAAATACATTCTGCACACCTGAACGGGCTTATTTCTGCAACACTTGCCCAGATTTCTTTAAGCCTTAGGCCTCATGCATGCAACTATTGAAAAATTCTAGCACTCTGTCTCGATTAACAATTAGCAGAATCTTGGACTATAATATAGAATATTAAGGAGGATCATTGCAGTGTACTTAGGGCATATTCTCTATTGTCATTGATGCGTTCTTATGTTATTCCTCTGTTTAGAAAATGCTTTACTATAATTGTTTGCACTGAAAAATACTGCAAATCATCAGTTACGAACAAAACCCTTAAAAAGTTGTGTAACTAATTCTATAGATTAAGATTAAATCTGCAATATGGTGTCTAAAAAGGTGAACATACGCTTTACAGACAGCCAAGCAAAGCCGTGTTGTTTTTTATGGTATGTTTTATTGATTGTGTCCACAGCGCAGAAGATGATTTATAATACAACATTCATAAATAAAATGGAAGCAGAAGCACCTCATGATATTATATAGAACATAAAATTGTGTCATGTTTTGCTAAAGGTTCGCTTCACCGCTGCTCAGAGGCCTGAAACGCCGTGGTTTAGATTGCTACTAACATAGAGCATATAGTCACATGTTTCTAACATCTCCAGCAATTGTGTACTGGAAGACTTGTTGTCAGACAGTGACTCCGGCAGAGAGAAATTACCTTCATGTTGCTTTTTTTTTTTCCGTTACTAATTTGTATTTTTACCTTGTCCTTAATTTATGAAGGCAAAATGTTGATTGCGCTCCTAAAAGGCCAACAGTCTCCCTCTCTATGCAGACTGCAGCTAACCTAATATGACAGGCTGGAGAAATGCTTTGAAGTTTGGAGTAAATTTTAATTATCTTGATGAATCTAGCAAATAAGCTGCTCCGTGAAATGAAAGGTTGCTATGTGTATTCTTATACTCTGTAGAGAACATTTGAATGTGACATGTCAAGTGTTCTCATTGCCATGGCACAGTCTCCCATTACCGTGTAAAGTTTTCCCTGTAACTTAACCCTTTGTACAGGTGATATTGATTTAAATGTTAGACAATGACTCTCTCTCTCTCTCTCTCTCTCTCTCTCTCTATATATATATATATATATATATATATATATATTGTCACAAATTCACCCATTGTAAACCTAAACATTATTTTCAGATCTATTGTATTTTTTCTTTTTATAATACTATTTTTGTATTTGTTCTGTAATGTCTAAAAGTTTTTACACCTCAAAACCACCCCCCTCCCCTCTGAAAAAAGAATATAAAACAAATAGTGACTGTGATTTTATGCAGTGGAGTTGTGCGTGTCTTTGTGTCAGCAGTTTATGTTCTGCATATGTAATGAAGGTTGTGCTCAGTCCAGGCCTGCTTTCTTCACACGGACAGAATTTTGATAAATGAGCAGAGGTTCTGAGGGGAGCCCTGGGTTTTGGCACTGGCTGCTGGGTATCTCTTGGGGTTTTGGCATGGAAACCAGTAAGTGTGAAGGTCCACTTTAGACTGCAGTTCGCCAGTGCCCTTGTTTGTTTTCAATGTCAGCTGTAACATTACCGCACTTATTTCTTTTGTGTGTGCATTTGGTATTGGAAGAAAATTTTCTTGTAGCCCCTGTTTTTTTATGTCTTTAACTTTTGTCATTTGGATAAGTAGCAAATGTAAAAATGTTGTAATTCCTATTTAAAGTACCGTACTTGAGTTGACAATTCATCTGAGCTTTTTAAGTGAGAATAGCTACACCTTAGAAGTATGTTGATTTTATTTGATTCTAAACATGCATGCCTGAGTTCCTTCACTTTGCCCAGCCTCTACTGCATGTTTGATACTGATGACCTATCCACAAGATACCTGGAACCCACACAGATCAGCTGTTTCAACAGTCTCTATGATGAAAGCTGCCCCAGTGGATGGGCAGAAGTAGCTCTGCCCCTATTCCATTAATAGAAGCGAATCTGAAGTTTTCTAGTACCTCTGGAATACAGTGGACAGGGCCGTAGCGCTACTCCTATTACTTAAAGAACAGCAGACTGCTCTGACTCCCCATCCACTGCTATTTAGTTTCAGACCCCCACAGATCAGATAATGATCACCTATCCTATGGAGAGGGTCATTAGTTTGAAGCATATATTAGAGGCTGAAAAAAACCCTTTAGGGTAAGTCAATATATGGTATTTTACAGTTAGAAACAACTGTACAATACCAAAGGACTTTATTTTATATTGTTACTTTAATTTTGTAAGCCTCCATATAGCCAAGACTCAAGAAGGATAAATTTGAACTGGAAAGGAAACAGTAAGGGAAGGGCAGAAACTGCTGATAACATAGGAAAGTGGCAGCAATGTTATTGGAGGTAGTGGGCTTTTGAGAAATATGGTTTTCAGACCGTTTGAGGTGGTGAGGATTCTGATTTGGTTGAAGTACTGTTTCTGAGTGAGGAACACATGAGAGAACTAGACAAGATAAGTGAGAAAAAAAAACCTTTTGTGAGTACTAAAGACCAGTCCATTTCTAATTCTAGACCAAATATATAAGCTGGCCACAAATGGTTTTGTGTAACAATTTGTATGTGACGTGTGTGTGTATTTATATATATATATATATATATATATATATATATATATATATTATATGTATTTATATAATATATATACACACACACGTACAGTATATATAGACGGTCTAACCCTATTCCTGTAACCTTATCATTCAGCATTTTATACACATTGTTGGCATAGAGTTGGACCTGCCTTCAGTGCTGGTAAGTTTTGTACACTGCTTTATAGCTTGTATAAATTATAAAAGGACATTCTTGTAAATAGCCAGTTATTACTCAGCCGGGAGCAGTAATATCTTTAATACTCTCTAAGTAAGCAGAGACAGTGTAACTTTTTCGATCCTTGAGAACAATATAGCTGAACTGCCTGTCTGAGATATCTGCTCAGTTATATACTATAACGTGCAGGACTTGTGCCAAGTGTACTTTGTCAAGCTCAGGGACTTCACAAGAAAATATAAATCAAAACAGCTTCGAGGATTTATATGGTAGTTCTCAGAATCCCCTGAATAAATTAGATCTTTAGTTTGGCTGAATAAGGTTTATACGTTCAGCATGGCCATAAAATAAAATCTTTCCACAGTTTGATTACTGCAGCTATACCCTTTAGACCTGGATGGGATATGACACTGTTCCCCGAACACTGTAACAAATTTGGAGACAAATCAGTTCCTGGAATCAAAATACATAAAGAAGGAAACCTGTTGACAGAGAAATCTTTTACTTATTTATGTTCTTAATTCACTTGTGCGTTAGCTCTTCTAAGGGCAGGATTTGCAAACTGCATTTGACTTGGTGCATAGATACAACCTAAGGCCCTAGATCACACATACCAAAAAGCAAAAAAAAAAAAAAAAAAATCTTCTATATACATAGGTACTTTCCACACAAAGAATTGTCACGTCAGGCACGTAAGATCTGATGAAGGGGTGCATGTTGTATGCCTGCCATCATACCCCGAAACGCGTTATCTGTATATGAGTAAAAGCTTGTTGAAACTACGTCAAGGCGTGTCACATCAAGTTCTTAAAGAGGATCGCACCACCCGGGACAGGAGCTATACGCTCCAAATTGGTTCTTGTTTCACACGGTCAGTCGACACAATGACCAGGCGTCCCTGATGTATACAGCCCTTGTCTAAAGCCACTCCACATATTCTGAATGCAGCATCCCATTTGGGATAAGCGAATTCTCCCCATATCTTTGAATTCTGGGGCTTATTCACACGAGTGAAAAATCTAGCAGTTGGAGCGCAACTCTCCCTGTTTTTTTTCTTTCAAATCCTACTTTAAGATAAGTGTTCCCATATTTAACAAATAAGACATCTCTCTGTCTTGATGTCATATTTTAGACATCTGAAACCAAACATATTAAACAGTATGTTATCATGATTATTATGGTCATATGTTTATATTATTAATGACATTATTGTTCTTGTTATTCAATTGCTGACTGTATCCATTTCCTGGCATAATCTGGTATCTGCCATTTACTGGACCTAGGTCTATTGTAAATCAAACAATAGGACACATGATGGAATTAATTAACAGAAAGTATATAATCTTCAGATTGATTTGTACAGATGCACTTGTGTGAAAATGTGTGTATGACATAAAGGAAATGATTATTACCCAGTAGGCTATAGGCATGGAGGACTGCCAGGCAATACTGGTTGAAGTCACGGACAAGAGCAAGGCCTGTCTGAACTGCCACTCTGGTTTTATCCTACAAGTTTGCAGGGTTGGTGATTAGAGTGGCTTTCGCCCAATTATGCTGTGATTATTCTGCTGCACTATAATTGACTGGGGAGATATGCTAATACCTGTCATTTGGGATGATAAAAGATGAACGGAGGACGCAATGCATTATTTAGCTGGCTGTGTGATAGATGAGGGATGTGCAGAGTGCTTTAATTGCTGAGAAGAGAGGTTAAGCTGAACGAAAGGATGAATTAGAAGTGAGGTTTTTTTCCCTATGAGTTGGGTTAAAAATGAAAATAATGGAAAGTATGTTTTCAAAATTGTTGTTGCCAATACACAAAAAATTGTTCCTCTTGTTTGATATTGAATGTTCCAATATAATCCACATTTACTGCGGTAGAAAAATGATTTTGCCAGATTATATTTTATTTGAGCAGCGCATCAATGTACAACCGAGATGAATGCGAGTATGAAAGGTAAGGCTGCTTGTTCAGGGAGAGCGTTGGCCATTTTTCTTATTTTATGTTGATGATCTGTCTGACATCAGCTTGGAATAAATAGTTTCCAATATTCTCCTTTATGTATGTTACCCTTGTACCTATTGTAGAAAAATGAAATACTCTTAGTAATTTCTTACATGAACTAAATAATCATAAATGGGGTTAATAGATGTAAGACAAATTACGGTAAACACGAATGGTTGTATATGACAATTGTATAGTCATTTTTAGCATATAACAAATAGCTTCTAGCAAAACTGCCACACCTTATATTTTGTCATTTTCTCCGATCTTTTCATCTCTGTTTTGCATATATAGAAATGTCCTTAGCTCACCTTTTATAGACGCACTTCAGTAAAACATTCCTGCTCCACCAGCACCACCACCAGACCTGAGTGCAGTGTAATGAACCTGAGTGCAGTGTAATGTCACTTTAATGTTACACAATGTACTCTGACAACTCACTATACTCCCCTGGTGAACACCTGCAAAGGGCTGTGGCCTGGCATGAAAAGTGCGTGGCCTAAACTATCTGACTAAAACTTAGATACCATAAAGATACATCAACACGACAATGAGTAATGGCTGTGTGGTGTCCATTTTTCAATGGATGTCACACAGCAGCATTAAATTCAATATCAGTGAATGGGGGCTATTCACATGACCAATTTTTTTGATGGTCTTTTGTCCCATTACCATGAAAATATAGGTTATGTCCTATTTTTGCCCATTTTCATGGATCCCTCCATACATTCAATGTATAAGGAATCTGTGAAAAGCAGTGCCCCTCGGGTGCAAATCTGCCATGAAAAATGGACGTTTTTCACAGCCATTTAACACTTCACTCGTCTGAACACAGCCTTAGTAAATCTGCCCTAGTGTTTCCTGTTTGAACAGGAGGTCAAGGAGGTCTAATATACTGGAATTTTGTGTTGGACCTTCTCTTAAACAGGAAACACTGTGCAATAGTGGAGGGGAACACATAACCACAACAAGCCTTTCTTTTGTACTGGAGTGCTTGCTTAACCTATGAAATTTTAATGCATCACAAGCTCCCAGAGCTGATCAACCATAGGGAAGATTCTGGATAAAGCACTGGCACAAAATAGCATCACTAATGCAACACAAACTCCACTTTTGGGACAACACAAAAATTGGGCCAACTGTGCAGTTTTTTTTTAATATTAAAGTATGTTAGTAAGTTTTATTGATATACATTTGTAGGCTACAGAAATCTCCATTAATCTATTAAACTAATAAAAAGAGAATTTCAGCTCAAATCATACAAAGGGTCACAGTAGTTAATTTGAAGGCGTTTTGTTTTTTACTTAGAGATGATCTTTTTTGGTTGCAGCAGTCATTTAATAAATGTTACAACAGGAAGTTCAGCCATATTGTTTTCCCCTTAAACTAGTATTCAAGTTCACGTATTTTGTCATTTTCAGCTGAAATCAGTGTGACAGATTATTATGCCTGCACCTTGTTAAGCCAACAACCGTTTTACCCATCTCCATGATAGACATGCACACTTGGCTGCAGTGAGCATAGATGTTTATTTTATTCCAGTGAAGAATAAGCTGTTGTGAGACATATGAGAGCATCTTATTTCACATAGGAACCGAGGAATGAGCATGCTAGAACAGAATATGCTAGAAATACAATCCGTACGCTTCCTAACTACCCTCTCCTCATATGAACAAACCTCACAGCATTAGAATGATTTCTGACATTGTGAGCTTCCAAGTAGCTGTGACAATACTGCATAGTATGCACATCATCAAGATGATGTTATTTCATTCACATGACCCACTATTGGACCAGGATTTGTTGCTGACACAATTTCTTTGGACGTGTGTGTGAAAGGGCTTGTAAAATCAACCAGTCCAATTTACAAATGTTCTCTTATTTTTTTGTGTTTATATTAACTGGTATATATTCACATGTTGAATGGAAATCTACTTTAAAGGGGTTGACTCACAAATTGAAGACCCCAAAGCCTTTGTTCCACTTCATATTCAACCACAGCAGGACTGGTGGTGGTCAGTCTTCCCATTCATTTCAATTGGAGCAGCAGAGATAGCCGAGTTCTGTACTTCAGCTAAATCCGGCACTGCCATTGAAGGGAATAGAAGCGCCAACCACCACCAGCCCCACTAACATACAGCCTAGCTGTGCTCAAGTTGAATTTGGATAAACGTCCTGCAGTATTCAGGATAAATGTCCTGCAGTATTTGTAAGACTACCCTTTTAACTGTACATAGCTACAGGGGTGCAAAGATAGAAATTGCTCGCAGGCTCTGTGGCTTGAAGAGGCCCAAAAGCTTCTCTACAGAATAAGAATTCACCAGTATTAAATCTAGTACATGGTAAGTGGGAGCCCCAGTAACAAATTTTGCATTGATGCCCAGGAACGTTAAGGTATGCCTTTGCACAGCTAGATTGTAAAGTAATTTCTTTTGGCCTTTACAGTTATAACAACTCTCTCTGTCCTGGGGAGTGATCAGGGGCAGGTTAAATATCACAGCCTGTGCCCCATTGTGTCTTATTTAATGTGTTCTGATTAACTCAAGAAGTGTGATACTTACTGTTCTGGACTTAGAGTAGCATCAAATTACCCTCCTGTTGACACCTACAAGAGGTATTCAGATAAGAATATTTCAATCCGATATCACTTTATCCACTTCAGTCATCTCCAACATAATGTTGCTGTACATCACATTAAACCACACTGTGCTCCAGACACTTATTCCCACACTTCTGTAACGGTGAATTAGGCTCAGGCAACGAGATCAACACATTTGCTCAATTATGGTCCTGCATTATTAATTCTTACCAGGCTAGCGGCTTCCCAGCATAGGAGCACACTTGTGATTTTTCTGATGTTATCATAGGCCTGCTGTGCTGCCATTACTGTCTGCTCAAATTCCTTACTTTTACTCAAAGTTGACCTGCATTAAAAATCCAATTTTCAGCAGTTGCATCTTCCGTGTTTAAAAGTCTAAGAGAAGCAATTCCATTATCCAGCTTTAGCATCTTGAAATCCCGAATATTTTGTAATGTTCTAATGATGTTTATGTGATGCTTTGCAATAAAAAAAATACATTTTTAAAACGTACATGTAATTGTTTGTAAACACTAGCTATTGGCTATTGTTTTTTACGTATACGTACGTCCAGTTCATGTAAAATTTTAAAGAAGCTTGTATGAAACTTATCACATAACACATTTCCTGCAGATACAGTTGATATCTGATCCCATAAATAGGTGTGCATGGCTCCAGTCCCACCAGAGGATTGGCAGCAGTCACTATTGCACTTAGTAGAAGATATCGGGACAGCCAAGTGAGCACATTTGACCATTTCTGTTTATACTCTTTGTTGTATGTGTGGACACATCTCTGCTGAGTAGATGCCTAACTTGAAATCTCCATTGTGTAAAATCTGAAACAGGGCCCCATATTTCCCATATACATGTAGATCACTGGTATCTTGTTATGTGATAGACAGGGTTTTGAACCTAGGTGTGAGTGCTCTTTCTACATCTTTTCTTTTTTTTTTCTTTAAAGCTGGAAATCTTGCACCAGTCTTAGGCTAAGGTCCCACGTAGCAGGCCACAACAAAATAGGCAATATATTGCATTTATCCCACAGTGCTTTTCACAGAAAGTCCACAGAGGTTTCCTCTGTGAACTTTCTGCTTCCAATATACCTATTGGGAAACCGCCAGCAATGGTTTTGGAAATAGAAGCATTTCTACTGCACATATTTTCTACAATGTGTGAGTGGGATTCGCTAGAATCAGCTACTTTGCAGTGACTGTAAAACACCACGTTTATGCCATGTGGGGCCCAGGCCTTATAGTGGTGATTACTTTGTACACCAGAGAAGAGAATTGTAACCGGCCGTCGTACAACTACAGGGAGAGGGTGCTTGTGAAAGAAATAATTTGCAACTTTAGCACGCCAACATTTTTAGGAAAGTCTGTAGCCAGAGCTTTTGTAGAGAATAATAGACTGCTATAAATTACCTCCTACATTTCCTTTATAGACTCCAGGGCATCATGGGGCATTTGATTTCCCCTTGGTCATAAGTTTCAGAGAGGATCTTCTTGAAGCATGGTGGATATGACAAGCATAAAGTACCCTGAAAGTATAGATATACAGTCCTATGAAAAAGTTTGGGCACCCCTATTAATCTTAATCATTTTTTGTTCTAAATATTTTGGTGTTTGCAACAGCCATTTCAGTTTGATATATCTAATAACTGATGGACACAGTAATATTTCAGGATTGAAATGAGGTTTATTGTACTAACAGAAAATGTGCAATATGCATTAAACCAAAATTTGACCGCTGCAAAAGTATGGGCACCCTTATCATTTTATTGATTTGAATTCCCCTAACTACTTTTTACTGACTTACTGAAGCACAAAATTGGTTTTGTAACCTCAGTGAGCTTTGAACTTCATAGCCAGATGTATCCAATCATAAGAAAAGGTATTTAAGGTGGCCAATTGCAAGTTGATCTCCTATTTGAATCTCCTCTGAAGAGTGGCATCATGGGCTACTCAAAACAACTCTCAAATGATCTGAAAACAAAGATTGTTCAACATAGTTGTTCAGGGGAAGGATACAAAACGTTGTCTCAGAGATTTAACCTGTCAGTTTCCACTGTGAGGAACATAGTAAGGAAATGGAAGACCACAGGGACAGTTCTTGTTAAGCCCAGAAGTGGCAGGCCAAGAAAAATATCAGAAAGGCAGAGAAGAAGAATGGTGAGAACAGTCAAGGACAATCCACAGACCACCTCCAAAGAGCTGCAGCATCATCTTGCTGCAGATGGTGTCACTGTGCATCGGTCAACTATACAGCGCACTTTGCACAAATAGAAGCTGTATGGGAGAGTGATGAGAAAGAAGCCGTTTCTGCACGTACGCCACAAATAGAGTTGCCTGAGGTATGAAAAAGCACATTTGGACAAGGCAGCTTCATTTTGGAAACAAAAATTGAGTTGTTTGGTTATAAAAAAAAAAAGGCGTTATGCATGGCGTCCAAAAAGAAACAGCATTCCAAGAAAAACACATGCTACCCACTGTAAAATTTGGTGGAGGTTCCATCATGCTTTGGGGCTGTGTGGCCAATGCCGGCATCGGGAATCTTGTTAAAGTTGAGAGTCGCATGGATTCCACTCAGTATTAGCAGATTCTTGAGAATAATGTTCAAGAATCAGTGACGAAGTTGAAGTTACGTCGGGGATGGATATTTCAGCAAGACAATGATCCAAAACACCGCTCCAAATCCTCAGGCATTCATGCAGAGGAACAATTACAATGTTCTGGAATGGCCATCCCAGTCCCCAGACCTGAATATCATTGAACATCTGTGGGATGATTTGAAGCGGGCTGTCCATGCTCGGCGACCATCTAACTTAACTGAACTTGAATTGTTTGTCCAAAATACCTTTATCCAGGATCCAGGAACTGATTAAAAGCTACAGGAAGCGACTAGAGGCTGTTATCTTTGCAAAAGGAGGATCTACTAAATATTAATGTCACTTTTCTGTTGAGGTGCCCATACTTTTGCACCAGTCAAATTTTGGTTTAATGCATATTGCACATTTTCTGTTAGTACAATAAACCTCATTTCAATCCTGAAATATTACTGTGTCCATCAGTTATTAGATATATCAAACTGAAATGGCTGTTGCAAATACCAAAATATTTAGAACTAAAAATGATTAAGATTAATAGGGGTGCCCAAACTTTTTCATAGGACTGTATATAGTTATCGATTTCTATATTGTTTAATTATAGACCATAGAGATTTTCACCCTTGTATTTGGATGCCTTTGTGCCCCTGTTTCCGAATCGGAGTTGTGTAGAACGGCGGAAAATTATTTCTACAGTTTTAAATGTTTCTTTTAGAAGAGTTTTTCAGAGGCTGTAGCTAGTTAAAAAGAGGTGAATACTATCTCTAATTATTTTCCCTATGTACAGTTAAATGCACAAAACCACTGACCCAGTTAACACACTCCAAAGTGTACTAAAGGCACACTGGTGCACTTACAGCATACACATTTATACATGAGTGCACACAGTCTAAACACAGACATGCTGATCTATACAATGAGATTCAGAAGTTTGACAATATAAAGTAAAAATGCTTGCCTCCTACTTTTTCTATTACATTTCCCTTAGCTTAACAGTCATGGTCACAGTTCATAGTGTTTAGTTTAGTTGCACATTATCTCCTTAGGTGGCAGGAGAAAAATATATAATTGCCATAAATAAAATCTCTTCTACGTACCTTATGTGATTCTTGCACACAGTTAAACTTCTAATGGAGTGGCATACCTAATGTATATGTGTAGTACGTATATAAGTTTACAGTGTGTTTGTGTATCTATAGTATTTCTTACGGTCTTCTATTTAATCCTTTTTCACATTCACCTGACCTATGCACATCAGTTAATATATAAAATGAATGAGTTCTTATGGTAAACTTTGTGTTTCTTGTTGTGTAACACACCGGCTTTTTAGAGAGCAAATGTTTATTGGTTTACTTCTGTAGATTTACCCTTTCGTATAAACTTTGGATTGTAAGCAACAATGGAGAAGTATTTTTGACCGACAACACTAAAAATAAGTGATAAGCATCTTTAATATGTCTTTCAATCATAACAGCAGTTTTATTTCTTGTGTTATTAGCTCCTAAGGCTTGACTGCTGTGTTGTAGATGTAATTTCTTGCTGTAGATTTTTCTTACTGTGCACTTGATGTATTTCAAGGGTGGGAGGTGAAGTTGTACACTTTGTAAGGGTTTTATGTATTTATTTTGCTGTGTTTATTGTATGTTTTAATGTTGTGTAGTAGGATTGTGGTAATTTATCATTTAGTAACTGATGAGCTTTCTGGAGTTTGACTGTTAGTCATTTTTACCAGTGCAGCTTCCACTTATTAGGTGGGGGGGCTCCTAAAGGTTTTAAGAAAATAAAATAAATATAACAGAGCTGCCATACAAGTCTTGTGAGCCTTTCAGAAACATTCATTTACTGCTAGTCTAACCAGATTTAATCCATATTATACTTCTGTTTGTGGATTGTGTTTTGTGTTCTGGGGATAATGTCACTCCCTAAGGAGAGAACACCTTCTCAGGGGTGTGGAGTCTTAGAAAAAGCCATTTTAGCTCTACTGGGGGGATTAGAGGAAAAATATGCAAATCTGTTTCCCAAGATGTAAATGGAGAAACAGTGCCTCTGGTTGCTGCCCTCTAGGGGTAGCTCCCTTGAACATCATGCCCGACTTTCCAATAAGCCTTTACTGCAATGATGCGGGAGTTTTCCAAGTTAGTATCCCAGATGTGGACAACGCTGTTTCGATCTGGTTGGATCTCTTCAGCACAGCGTAGGGAAAATTGACTTAGCAGAGGTGGGAGATTTCTAGACCAGGTTATGGAGATAATGTCACTCCCTAAGGAGAGACCACCTTCTCAGTCGTGTGGAGTCTTACGAAAAGCCATTTTACATCTGTTATCCGATTTACATCTTGGAAAACAGATTTGCATATTTGTCCCTGTGTTTTGTGTTATTTTTTTCATTTAGTTGTTTTGGTTTAATTTTTGAACAAAATGGATGGATGTGTCCTATTAGAGATGAATTGCATGGGTGTTCCAGGCTAGTTTCAAGGTTCATGTGATCAGAACCTCGTCCCTCCACTCAAGTTTTCGCAGATGGTTATCTGTATAATGGGAGCTTGTTAATGTGAAAACTGGAGTGGGTGGTTGGGGGCTGGTTCTAATCATGAGTTGGAACCAGCCTGAAACCCCTGGGTCCAGTTTAAACATATGCACAGTGGAAGTAAGCTAAATTACAAACCGTTGACAACTCTTTTTAAAGGGGGCTCTATCTATCTATTTGCTGTATGAGCCCCACATATGCGTGAATAGCCTTTAAAAAGGCTATTCAGGCACTGGTAATCTTATTTTAAACCCCGCTCCTGTTTTAAAATAAAACTATAAACACATATATGTAAATCAAACCTTTGCATGCACAGAGGGCGGTCGTGCACGATCCAACGTCATCTTCTGTCCCGCCTTCCTCTTCTTTCTTTTTCCAGCGATGTCCTAGTGTCCTGGTTCTTCTCTGCCTTCATCTTCTGTTCTTCCAGCGGGTTGCATTCAAATCTCACGCAGTAGCGCTCCCTCCGCGCACACGCCATTTTTGTTGTAGTTCTAAGTATCCCTTAGAACTACGCGAGCATGTGCAGTACGTTCGCGAACGTCTTCACTCCAGAAGAACAGAAGATGAAGGCGGAGAAGAGCCAGGACAGGAGGACGTCGCTGGAAGAAGAAAGAAGAGGAAGGCGGGACCGAAGATGACGTTGGATCGTGCACGACCACCCCCTGTGCATGCAAACGTATGATTTACATATGTTTTTATAATTTTATTTTAATACCGAAATGCCGACGGCTTTCCTATAGATATAATTGTAGCAGAAAGTCCGCGGAGGCAAACTCTGTGAACTTTCTGTTGAAAGTGCATTGGGAAGAATCGCAATGCGTTCACACCGTGGTTCTTCCCGCTGTGCTTTAGCCTAAGGCTATGGCCCCATGTTGTGGAAAAGCAGTTTTTTTTGTTGTTGTTGCAGAGTTTTCTGCATTTTGTGGATCCAAAGCCAAGAGTGGCTTCAACAGGAATGGAAGAAATCTAGAAAGTACTTCAGCTCAAGTCCCTGACTTTGGAGAAAAACGCAGAACAATCTACAACAGGGGTAGGGAAACTTCGGCTCTCCAGCTGCTGTGAAACTACAACTCCCAACGTGCTCCATTCATTTCCATGGGAGTTCCAAGAACAGCAGAGCAAGTGTGCATGCTGGGAGATGTAGTTTTGCAACAGCTGGAGAGCTGTACATTCCCTACCCCTGGTCTAAAACAAAAAAAAAGCTGCTTTTTTGCAATGTGGGGCCTCAGCCTAAAGACATATACAGACTACATATTGAATCAGCAGACAAAATAGTTAATACTTTGTATGTAGAGACCTTAGCCCACCTTTAATAATTCAGGTATTATATAGTTTGAGTTTAGGAGGCAGATAATGTGATTTGCACCTAAGATGGATTGCCTGTGATACATTTTACAAAACCTTATCTGGTTACCTGTGAGGGAAGTAAAATCCTAGGTTAGTGCCAAAATTAGTGTAGTGTCTTTCTATTTTATGTTGACTTGCCTAAACTATATTGTCTTTGGGCGCTGTGTAGCAGTACATCTTCTGCTCCATTCATCTCTATGGTACTAATGAAGAGAAGATCTCTGGCACTTCCATGCAACTCAACACAGGAGGGTATCAGGACCCCTGTTTTCCAAGTTGTTGGTCAGTCTTAGTGGATTAGATACCTATTCCCTACCTTGTGTACCTATTGAATAAAGGTGAGTCATTGTTCTGAAGGATAAGGAGATCATGTGAGCAGTGAACTTTTAACAGTTAAGTTTCAGAGGGTAGTCCATAGAAATTCACTTCTTATATTTCTTTTCCTCTGTGGTCTTGTACAACAACATAGTAACTTAGTAAGAGTTTCTACCCTTTCAAACTAAATTAGTCCTTCACAGTCAGACCGTCAGTTAGAAGGATATTATTCTTGGCAGGGTGCTCAGTTTTGTAATTACCAGATTCCTTCCTTAATTGCAATTATTTGGACACCCAGGCAGGGGGACCTTTTTAGAATGGAATGTAATTAGTGGTCAGAAGGCCATGCAATGCTTCGGGATGGCAGATATATGTTACACACATTGCCTATACGTTTCTAGAAGCTGCATATTTATATGGTTTGTGGACAGAAAAATGCACATACTTTTCTGCCTCTGGTAATCAAGTGATTCTCCATGATGGGAAAAATTGCATTCAACATAGTAAACTATGTTCAGAGCAACAAATATAATGCACACAAATGCTATCCAGATGTCTTTACATTCCCTCTCTTCAGGACTGATGGGCTACTTTTTACCTTTTTGGTATTCATTTTGTGACACCCTAGATTGTGGATTTGCTGTTTATTCCTGGTGTGAGGTCATGTAAACAAACAATGAATTTGATATTGATGGCCGATCATCTGCACAATCTACAGAGCTGTCTGCTCCCTGCTCTCTGGTAGACATGCTGTTTTACTGCAGCTCTGTTCTCATTTACGTGAGTAGGAGCTGAACAGCAGTACCCCTGCATGAACATTGCTGTCTGCTACCATATACGTGCACTATGCAGGTCCAGGAACTGGTCGTGGTGGTACACGCTGTGCCTAAATTTGACAATTAAAAACCGAAGGAAGGTTAGAATTCTTTGATTGGGCTTAATGGGACCCAAAATTTACAAATTCACTAAAGTTAAAGGAGAAAAAAATTGTAAGGAAGTGGGCAGCATGGTGGCTCAGTGGTTAGCACTGCAGCCTTGAAGCACTGGAGTTCTAGGTTCAAATCCTGCCAAGGACAACATCTGCAAGGAGTTTGTATGTTCTCCCCATGTTTGCGTGGGTTTCCTCTGGGTACTCCGGTTTCCTCCCACACACCAAAGACATACTGATAGGGAATGTAGATTGTGAGCCCTATATGGGACAGTGACTGTCAATGTCTGTAAAGCGCTGTGGAATATGATGGCGCTATATAAGTAAGCATAATAAATAAATAAGGAAGGACATCTCATACAATAGCACAGACACTAAATATCCTAACCAAAAACAGGTTTGGAATTGTGTGTTCCTGCTCGGTCTCTACCATTTCCAATTCACTGTAAATTCCATGTCTGAAAAAAATGTCGAACTATCAGAAGCTGCATAACATGCACAGGCCTATGCGCAGATTTATACCTTCTGTGAGCAGACACTTTGATGGCTTCTATGCAAGGAATAAAGCAAATGGGATATTGTGTCACTTATTGATAGGCTGAGAATAAGAGGTTGTGTAAGATGAAAGCCCAGTTCCTTTCTTTCTATTATTGACCAGTAAAGCTGCTTTGTTCTGTAGCTAATCTATTTAGAAACACTTAGAACTCTAAAGAAATAGCTTCCTAAGCAGATGACAGACGCAGACAAGGTTGCCAAAAAATGATGATAGAAAAGTGGTTACAACAGACTCTGTATTACATAGAAAAAGTGAGCAAATTGGCAAAATATCTACATAAATTTAAGACACAAGTGGAGATCAATTGTATAATGAACGCTATATCTATTGGGGATGAGGTGTACATTTCTCAAAACAACGTTTTGTTTTTTTAAAATTAATTTTTCATGTCATTTTACAAATACCATCATTATCCTTTGCACACTCTCTTCAACTAGTAGTTTACTGGCACAGGTTCAAAAACTCTTCTTTTTATGGTTGTCTGCATTTTCAAAAGCCACTGGAGGAAGATTTAGTTTCTGGAATGTATCTTGACTTTCATTGCTATTTCTAATCTTCTGTTTCTCCAAGTATCACTTATGGGCCGTGTTTCCTGGAATTCTCAAGTGAAACTCTCAGCCACTATGCAATACAACAAAAGGAAAATGAAGCTGCTGTCAGTTTGATAAAACCCACTTTTGGACTACCGTTAAAAACCTGCACCCCCTATAGCAAATACTCATCACCTATGTTAGTGGGATCCAGATCTTGGAACAGCCTATAGTTTAGTTTTTATAAATTTGTATAAATTTCCACTACAGCCTTTTAAAATTAGATGATCCTTGACAACAGGCTACAAACGGTTGTGTTTTACAAATGTTTTGCCAATACATAGAATGAAGTGTGTGTTATACAGTATATTATCTCTTACTGAATCTTCATCCAGTTTGCCCTATTATATTCTGCACATAGGAATATTTGAGCATAGATACAATGGAGGTTCAATGCTTGACTATAAATATAAGTAAGTTGATGAAAAAGTAAGAATACTGAACCAGTTAGTGACCTAAGTCTTGATTCACATGGCCATAAAATGTTTTTATAATACAGACACAAATCTGGTCTTGGCTGGGATTTGTGGTGATAGAAGTTCAGATTCATGTATTGTTGACCAGTAGATTGCACCACCATTCCATTATAGGCAGCTTGTGGGAAAACTACCTCCTTTGGGCTAGTTTACATGGGGCAAGATTTTGACGCAGAATCAGCCTCAAAATCCGCCCCCTCACAATAGAGGTCTATGTAGACCGCTAGCGGTTTGTTCCCGCTCGCGGAAACAGAAGTGAGCTGCCCTTTCTTCAGGTGGATTCCACGGCTGATTCAGCTGCGGCGTCCACCTCGCGGCAGCACCCTCCAGACTAGGCCCATTCATTTGGGCCTAATCCAGAGCGGAAAGCTGCAACGGAATTGGTTCACGCGGAACCCCGTGTGAACTAGCCCTTTGAGTTTCCTTGTGACTGCCACAAGCCGCCTTGTGCTAAGACCCCCACGTAGCGCTGAGAGAGGTTTCCTCTACAGACTTTCTGCTTCAGTTATAGGGAAACTGCTGCCGTTTCTATAGGTATAATTTACATGCTGCAGTTTCCAAAACTGCAACCGCTGTGAAAATGTTTCTGCTAGAATCCTATGCACTTTGCATGGACTTTAAAATGCTGTGGTTTTTGCCACGTGAGGCCTGGCCTTATAGAGGATTATTAGATCTTACGTGTTTCAGTTAGTTCTCCAATACTGAATCCCCTTTCTTCTAACTCTCTTGTGTATTTCCTTTCTTAGTCCTACTTATAAGTTCTGAATAAACTGACAGTTGGATTTTGCCACTTGGGTGTGTCCATGTATACTGTGACTTGTCCAGTCAGATCGGACAGTATCAGATTGTGCTGGGATAAACCCCTCCGACAGTGGGAATGGTGACACCAAGTTCTCAATTTATCCATACATTTAATAGGAGAATGGCAGAGTGTAGAGTTCTAGGAAAAGATGTTCTCAGAATCATTATTTCATGGCAGATATATCTATGTACTAAAATATATAAGGGTAGTAACAGGTGCTGTTTAAGTAAAATATTTGTTGGGATTGAGCTAAAGTACCTGAAAAGAGTACATGTACATATTTAACACCACCATCCCTTACATGTGAGATTTGCCTATACTCCATGACTTAAGGGCCTGTTACAGTGAAAATACGATCAACCAATTATTGGGTGTAAGTATTCAATGGAAATAATTGGCCAGAGTAACTGTATAGATGATCAGTCGGCTGAACGTGTCCTATACCCAGCATTATATGATGTAAGTTTATCAGCTGAATAACCTGTATTAAGAGGTCTGTGCTGCAGATAATCGATACGAATAAATGGGAGAGGAGTGGTCACATTAGCAGTTATTCCTCCCTCATGTACATAGCGGTAGTCAGTGTAATAGTCTGATGTAGACAAGCAACAAGGTGTTTATTTTTAGTGCTTGTCCTATCTGAACACTTGGTAGTGTAATAGGACTTAAAATCTGGCATCTTCTATTTGTAGACCAGATGATTTGACATCCTTCTGTCCATTTACATAGGTATAATCCAAATATCTAAGACGATGTGCTACTCTCCAAACTTATCTGTGGGAAGGCTGTTTTAATGCGGAGATGTTGGTTGCCTGCTTGGCATAAACGAATGTGGGTCTATTTATATTCCATGTCAGTATCTAATTGATGACCTGTTGCTCTGCTTAATGCAGATATTGCAGAATACATCATGGGCTGCTTATGCTGACCCCAGCTATCAGGATTGTACTGGCCTTTAGCCCAGGTCTGGTAAATGAACCCTGCTGGGAAATCATTAGAGAATTGAGCATGGTCGCAAGGTCAGACATTTTTCCCCCATATAGGAAATTACTACTAAATTGGAATTCTTTCCTTTTGCAAGTTGACCATATGTTAGCATGATGGAAAGTAAGCAAGAAAACATTCTCTTGCTGTTATTTATTTATCATTGTTAACTTGTTAGTGACAGATGCACAAGGTTTTTTTGTTTTTTTTTAACCCTTCCACAACCAAGCAGAAGTATTATCATGATACGCCATGTTTATCGTAAATTTCTTTACAGCGCCAACTAATTCAATAAATTTCCTTTGACCATAGAAACATAGGGTAAAGTCTTAGAAATCACATACTTAAAAATAAGTACTGGATTCTAAGCAATGTGTATTAAAGAGTGCGATAACATGTATTTCTACATACAGTATATATGCCTGGTTGCGAAAGTCAAGACTTATAACTTATATTGCTTTAAAATTCGATACTGTGCACTACAGCCAGAAATGTTGGCGTAAGAGTTAAACGGCATGTCTGTAGCGCTTTCTCTGTGTGACATGCCAGCATCACCCCTCACAAAGTCTTAAGCCCCAGTAAGTCAGCAGTAAATGCTGTTTGGTAATTGCAGTAATGATCACACAGCTGTGCTTTCCTGGTATTACAACGCATGTCAGGACCGGTTTAGAAGCCTTGCTTCATTTCCTGCCAGATGAAATCCTGCCCTCACGACTTAGAGCAAAGAAGCCTAAACAACCTTCTATATTATCCCACAAGTAGAAAGAACCCTGGGCTCAGGAATGAGCACGCACTGCTATACGATTCTTATTGAGGCGTTTCATCTGAGAGCCCAGTATTAAACCACATGATGTGAGGCCACAAGTTCATGCCCTTTTTCTCCATAGAGAGATGAAGCAGCTAAACAAGGAATGACATTTTATTTAAAGGGGCAGTCTGAGATTAGAAATAATGACCTGCTGTTATTTGGAAAACAGTGCCACACGTGTTTATTGGTCAGATCTGGTATTGCAGTACTTTATACCTAGAAGCAGTAATAAAACATACCTTATAATCAAAATACAATTTAGAAAGCTTGCTTGGGATTTTCCATTGTATATGAATTCTATGAGAAGATCTACAAGACTGAAGTCATAAAGTTTTTGTGGTAGTTTAAGCTCAGCATAGAAGTAGAAAGGGAAAATATCAAACTTGTATGCTTTCATTTCATTCATTCAGTACTGCCATAAATATTGTATGTGTGATTCCAATCTAAACCTGCAGACATTTGCTTTCATGGCTGTTAGTGTTAGATTATCCCACTTATATGCATACCTGCAATCTTTCAGAAACATCCCTGTAAATTCCTATGAATTCTGTTCATTCCTGGTAAACACTGCCGAAAATAGGGCTGGGTTTCAGCAAACCCCATTATTGGACATTCAGAAATAGTTTGGGAATTGTGATTTTACCCACTGAAATGTTGGTTACTGTGCATTGCTTCCTGTTAAAGCTGAACAAGTGGGTACAATTGCATCTACTAAATGGCAGATAGAGTGCTTATCCTGGCCTAGATAAAATGAGCATTGACACAAACAGTGTACTAGAATGAGTGTCCATGTCGGCCTGTATGAATTGAGTGGCAGCTTCCGTGCTGATCCACCTACTCTACACATGTGAGAGTTCGGGAGGACCCCATATGATCAGTGCTAGGACCTCCACAGATCAAACACTTATGAACTACCATATGGGCATATGATAGCTTTAAATCTTGCTAGACCCCCAAATTAAATTGATAAGTTGGACAACAACAACCAATGATAATTAAAGTATACTGAGGTGCTAAACACAATTGAATAGATGTTTCTGTGGGATGTCAGTTCAGGGGTGTGTGTACAATGTGTCCATGGCAAACAATGTTCCCGCTATTTGTTTGAGGCTATTTGTTTGAGGCTGATTTCACCCCATTCTTTTTCCGCTTCGTAGTGCCTAATAATGGCAGTTCTCTAATATTAAAAATCCCTTCTAATCTGTACAGCCCTCTCTGACACCAAGTATAAAGTGATGATGACTAGGAACCTGCTTTTTTCATATAATGGGGTCTGACCCATTTTGACTGTTCCATTAAACATACATTCTGTTTGCTGCACTTGTTCTGTTTTTTGATGCATTATATGTCCCATTGCAAGCCATTTTGTAAATAAATGTAATATCTAATCCCATGAGGGTCTTTTAATGCCCAATAATAAAGATCCGCTTTTTCTAATTTCAGTTTACAATAGTATATTATACTAAAAGGAAAAATCATTAATTCATATTTAATATTTTGCATTTTTAAAGAGGTTGTCCCTTTTCCTGGGTTATAGCAATTGAATGATCCTGAATAGTATACATAGATTTAATATATAGGGTCATTGCGTCATTGCTATTTTCTTGAAAGATAAAATTCTGCAGTTCCACATGAAGTTGCATACTGTACCAGATTTCAGAAGGGACAACGTAGATGTTTTCTTAAAAGCGTGGATGATACAATCATTTCTGTACTGGCTCCAACAATTCATCTGGATGGTATTTTCTACTTCCACAGGAAGCAAAAAGTCATTAAGCTCATTTGCTGTCTAGACAATGCAACCCAGGGGCCTTTGGAAAAGCTTCTTACTATAGTCTTGGGTGAATTCACATTACAATATCGTCTTGGTAGTAGCTCACTGTATTGCCAGGGTTGACATGCGCCTTGATTTTTTGGTATGTTGAGTTGCCTTTTATGCAAGTTAATAGAAAAATGATGTGTTTGGTGGAAAGATTGATAATCCTTATAAAGTAATTACATTTAATATTTAAGGTGCCAAGATGTCACCTTGAGCTTTCCCATGTAGTTTTCACATTCAATGTCCTATAATCCAGTAGTAAAGGGATGCAGTAAGATAGTGGTTGATAAAGAAATATTATGGTTTATAGAGAGTATCAAAGCTCCAGGATAACCACCCTAAATAAAAAAAAGCACATGCCAGACTATTGGATGACAGAGTAGAGGATTTTTTGTGTATTCAGAATTGCATAAGATTCAGTTTTAATCGACTTTACTAACAAAAAGCATAATTTATTGCATTTTTGCAGTAGTGCTGTGTGTAGGGAATTTGGCAGGCAACTCTGGCCCCCGTCACACAGTGCACTGCTATAATTTTTACGGCTGGAGATATAGAGAGATAAACACTTGGAAGAAATGTATTCATGTGACAGTAGATACAAAATGAATCATTCAATGATATTTTTTTTTTTTAACGTCAGGCATCAAGAATCCTGAGAGAGTGTAAAAAATACAGTAATAAAAGAGGTGTTTCCAGAATCCTGGTGGCTTTCCTTTGAAGCATCATTCAGTGACTGGCGATAGCTATTAGTGCCTGTTTATTAATCTTCACAAGGCTTATCATTAGTTTCAACCTTCATTTGAAAAGACCTGTTCTCTTGACTCTGACGGTGACCTGATTCAATGCTTACGCCAGATTACTCCCAGGGCACTCGTGCATGGAGACTGCCAAATAGCAATGTTTTTGTAATTCCGGCTGTAATCCGCCAGTGAATGATCTAATGCCGTTAAACATATTCTATTTAGCATTTTTTTTCTTTGCACTACTGCCAGGAGTTTTTTTTCTTCATTTATTTTGTCACTTTACCCATTCCATTAAGGATCGGGATGAACATTTTGCATCTGTTTGCAAATCTGTTTAGTGCTATTGCACTGCCGTTTACACAGTGGCAAAGGCAAAATGAGCCTAAACTACTCGCTGCCTTTTTTTTATTATCCTAAAAGCAGTTTCATTTGCAGATAGTACAACCAGCACAAGAATGTTTGAGTGTACTAATCCTTATCTGAAATAGTTATTCACACTTGAGTACTTTAATGGAGCAGTTAGCAGCCTCAATTGCACGTTTTTAACATGTAAATGGTTTACTTTATAGTGGAAGCAGCAATCCCATCCCCAGTTGTTTCGCACTCCATTTTATGATTGTATATTACTACTGCATTTGTTTTTTAGTGCTTGTCCCTTCCATGGATTTTAGAGGAGAATGGGTTAAGTTTTCCCCTCTCACAGTTTGCCATGTCAGGAATATTATGAATGTGATGCTCTGATACTGCACACAATCTCTACATTCTGTAGCAGCTTCTGAATGTCAGCATTATTCATTGTCCTGCCAACATTGATCTAGTTGGTAGCCTTTTAACCTTACCAGGAATGCCACGCATTAAAGCCAAGTCCACAACATACGGGGATAGACGGCGGCAGAAGTCATGAGTGGTCACCTGCTCACAATACAGAACTATTGGCAAAATATTGCACAACCTAAATCACTAATGATTATGCTAATATTGGATATCATTTATGACTATGAATATCTGTTTTGCTATTATTATTATTATTATTATCCATTATCCATTAAGGAATCATTGAAAATTAAAGTAAGTTGTTAAGTAACACCTTATTATATTATCAGTACAATATTGGGAATGTTATTACAATTGTTTTAGTTCCTTTATTCTAGTAAATGTCTTAGCTTAATTTCTAGGGAATAAGAGACAGAGATGGAGTAAGGTGAATTAGTTTCCATTGGGCCTAGTTAGTTCTGTTTTTTGTGTGTGTGCAGACATCATATATCTGATAGTACTTGTAAAAGAAGAATGAACTGGTGCCCTGCTGACTAAATTGTCCTCCAGAGTGGTATTAGTTGCAGAGTGTCTTAGTTAACTAAGCTCAATGCTTGGAATGGCACAGAACGGCTGTCATTAAGAATCTAAATAGCTGTGCACTAGGGTGTGTATGTATGGAAGACGACATGATAATGCCTATACAATTTACATACGTAAATATTGTGGAGTGGGACCAAAAAAAAGAGGTTAGAGCAGTGTTCATTACTACTGTTTCTACCAATAAAACCTTCCATTTGTGAATGTATCATGGTAGCGACTGACATCTAAAGCCATTCTATTCTATAATGTTGCACCTAGAATATATAGTGGTGTATGGTAGTTGCCCCTAAGAATCTGATCTGCATTGACTCCAGAACACTAATTAAAGATGGTTACTGTATCTTGTAGACCAGTCAACCGATAAATGTTGTTTACCAATCCATTGACTTTATCCTGGTACCAATAACAATGGTAAATGCCTGTGAACATTAGTTAAGGGATGTGTAGTGACTCCTCCATGAAGATACTTCTTGTGTACATTCTTTTTACATGCTATAAACCAGGGGTAGGGAACATACGGCTCTCCAGCTGTTGCAAAACTACAACTCCCAGCATGCATACTTGCTCTTCTGTTCTTGGAACTCCCATGGAAGTGAATAGAGCATGTTGGGAGTTGTAGTTTCACAGCAGCTGGAGAGCCAAAGGTTCCCTATCCCTGCTATAAACTATGGCAAATCTTCTAATGTGCCTCCTCCTACTCAGTAAGGCTCCATGAATACGAATGTGCGCTTTGTCAGTGTTCTAGCTGTGTTTATCTTATGGCCCCATACACATGCCGGTGTAATATCTTTGGTCCATGAAGAAGTGAGAGCCTTGGGACAAAACTCAGGACAGGTCCTATTCTTGTCCATTTTGTGGCTTGGGCTCATTAATAAAATGAATGGGTCCGTGGAGGACACAAACGTCACAATGATATCATCCATGTGCCGTATGTGCGTTTTTCTCAAGGACTGTAAAGTAACTTAAGGGTATTTTCACACTACCATTATTATAGTCCATTGCTTTCATCCTAACAGAAGAAAAAAATCCTGCAGAAACAACTTTTTCTTCCGTTAGAGAAGTAAACAAATATGATATAAGAAAGCCTGTTACATTAAAGTGAATGGGAACAGACGTGACAGAGGGTGCTGTGTCTGCATCAGTCACTCTATCACTGCTAAAGTCCGTTGTTCTCATCCTATGAGGAATGAGTATAACAGACTATAATAACTGTAGTGTAAACCCACCCTAACTCCTCTATAACAAGATATTAGCAGATCAGACTACATGGTCAAAGATACAGGTTCCCTTTAAACCACAGAACCATGACAAAATTTCTGAGAAAGCTGATAGCAAAATGTACGTTGGAGTTTGAGGTGGTGGTCATTTGTGATTTCACATTATACTGTAACCAGGTTAGTACTGTAGATTGATCTTTATGTAGTGGTGCACAATGTTGTACCTTTTTTTTTATTTTTTTTTTTTCATTCATGTCATCAATAATTTTTTTCCTTTTATTTACTATTAGTTTTTTTAAAATGTTTTTAGGTTATTATAGTCAGTTGTATATCATAGATTGAACGCATTTTATTCATATATTAGAGAGTGCAGAGTTGTTTTGTATACATTAGTGTGTACTATATCCCGCCTATAGCATATCTGTCTTTAGGTGGTCACAGCAAGATAAAACCGGCGGACAAGTCATGGAAAAAGTCAGAATTTTTTTTTTTTTTTTTTTTTTTTTTGGGGGGGGGGGGCAAAAATTGCGACTTAAGTTTGAGTAATAATTATGTATGGCAGGGGTGGGGCTATCAACCCCGTCAAATTTACCATCAGCATTTACACCCGTTTTCTGGCATTGAAAATACTCGTCTTGATGAATCAACCCCATTGTTTAAGTTTTTGAAATCTGTCAAAAGAAAGAGTTTGTATTTAATAGTATTATTGTATTGTAAAATTACAGCTGAATATTGATAGTGTATATTTGTTCTATACTGCGATCCCCTCCGATTTCTAAGCAGTCATGTTCAGGTGCTATTTCAGGTTCAATTGTACCAATAAAAAAAGCAAAAGCTTCCAAGCAGAGTCAAGACCATTGGCAATTTGCACAATGATTTGTTAGATGTGTCACATTATCTGCAATGGCATTCTGGTCACAGGCAGGTTGTAAGCATCTTTTGTCAGCCCCGTAGCAGTCTTCTCTGCACGTGTGATGTGTGTGCAGTTATTGCTTACAAGTAACAAGATATTTCCTTGCCTTGTTTTTGGCGAGTCATCTTTTATTCATCGTGCTTTGTCAGGTTGTTTGGCGGAGAGTATGTTTTCACCATGGTAAATCTCCTTCAAGGAAATCCTCTCCCTGTGTGAGTAATCACATTTTAAAGGTTACCCCAGGTCAAGCCATGCTGTGGAACTGGAGCCTGCCTGCCTCCTGCTCTCAGCCCCCCTCCTTCTTCCTCCCATAATATATTTTAGGCATTACAGACTGTGGCTTCACGTGACCTCCTTTGCTTTTATGAATGAGTTACATCAGGTTTGTGAGTACAAATCCCTGGAAGGCATGAACTTGAGGAAATGCATGGGACCCATCACTCACTCCAGCACACATCCCCAGGGGATTAGTAGAGAGGATTTGCTAAGCAATCAGAATACAACACACTGTAACATTTTGCATTGTTTTTCTTTATACCCTTAGCAGTTTCTTTCAGCAAGCTTTCCTTCCCTACTGGTATAATATCACAGGTTCTGTCTGCAGCATCTTATCTGTGGCTGTGCACACCTGTAGATAGATGCTGTAATTCTATTACTTTGCCTGGTTATTACATTAATTGAAAACAGAGACTCGAATCTCTCCCTAATTTGTTATCATTCGTGCATAACATGCTAATACTCCTCACATCCTTGTATTCATCATGAGAAGTATTGTTTTATCTAAGTTATTTTTGGTGGGTTCGCATTACCGTTGTTAAAGTCTGTTACTCTCATGGCAGCGTAATGGACACAGAAGAATAATACAGTTGACTCGCCTACTAGTAGGGAAAGAAGATCAGCTCCTGAGTCTACCAGCAAGTAAAATACTGTGTACAGAGAATAAAACCATTTCGAGTGTTTTTATGGAAGTTATATTTGGGATGAGATGCAGCTTCATATATTACATACAAGTCTTTTCCTCTTTGCGTGAATCACTTTAAAATAGATTATTATATGGCTCTTTTAACCATTTTACATTTTTTTCTTTTCTATTCTGCAGGACTTATCTGGTTCAATTGATGACTTGCCGACTGGAACTGAAGCAACCTTAAGTTCTGCAGTGAGTGCCTCAGGTTCTACAAGCAGCCAGGGGGAGCAGAGCAATCCTGCGCAGTCACCGTTCTCGCCACATGCATCACCGCATCTTCCAAGCATACAGGGTGGTGGGCCATCGCCATCCCCTGTGGGATCACCTGTCGGGAGCAACCAGTCAAGATCAGGTCCAATATCACCCGCTAGCATTCCTGGTGAGTTTTAATACATTTGCACATCTGGCTTTCAATGCTCATAAACTTGTTACTTGTAGGAAATGGAGGTTACAATCGACTGCTAGGCTCCATAAGCGGACATAAATCTGTGTCTCAATGGCTTTTAGTTATGTCTATGTCATGTGAAGAGGGAATTCCAAATGCATTACCAAACCAAGGTATAAATAAACTGATGGCAATGCTGACTTATATAATGTGAAAGCTTCATCATCTCTGAAATATGAGTAGCCTCTTACAGCAGAGATCGCATTTACATTGTAGTTAAATGGTTTAGGATGATTATTGTAAGTTTGCCAAAGAAACATCTTATGCATAACCAAAGTTTATTAAGACAGCGGACAACATACAAAATAGGAAAACTGGTAATGCAAGGAAAAGATAAGTACATACATTAGATAGCGCAAAAGGACTACTGGGAAGCAACTATGTGACCCCAGTTTCAATGTAGGAACATCTTAGACATGAAGATGTCTCACTCTGATCGCAAGTACTGCACTATGGTGTAGCCCCCCAGACTAAAAAAAAAAAAAAAAGCCCCCCTGGGGCTGGTTGCCATCAGAGCCATACCTTTCCGGTTGCAGGATGGCTCCCATGCGGTGAGATAGTGGGAGCCATCCTATTGCTTCGGTAATATTACTTTTGAGGCTGGTAACATAGCAAAACCCCCATAGAACCTTTTGATTACAGGTTCTAGTTTATGGGATACTGGACTACAAGAATAGGGCAGTTATAAGATAAGATAATCCTTTAACCCCTTAGCGACCCTTGACGTAACTGTACGTCATGGGTCGCATGGGGATGTATGGAGCGAGCTCACACGCTGAGCTCGCTCCATACACGGCAGATGCCGGCTGTATAATACAGCCAGGACCTGCCACTAACAGCAGCGGTCGGTGCCCGAGCCGATCGCTGCTGTTAACCCTTTACACACTGCGGTCAAACGTGACCGCAGTGTGTAAACGGCGCCGGCGGCATGGGCGCCGCCATGTTTTGCCGATCGCCGCCCTCCTGAACGTCACAAGAGGGCGGTGATCGGTTGCTATGACAGCCGGAAGCCTATTGAAGGCTTCCAGGCTTGTCTCTGCACGAGATCTATTAGACGATGCCAGAGGCCTCGTCTAATAGAAGTGCTGGGATTTTCCTATTCACTGCAATACTGTAGTATTGCAGTGAATAGTATGAGCCATCAGACTCCCTAGGTTTCAAGGTACCTAAGGGCTCTGATCATAAATGTAACAGAAGAAAAAAAAAAGTTTTTAAAAGTATTAAAAAAATAAAAAAAAATATAAAAGTTCAAATCACCCCCCTTTCCCTAGATCAGCTATAAAAGTAATTAAAGAACATTAAACATAAACATATTAGGGATCCCTGCGCTCCAAAATGCCTGAACTATTAGAATATTAAAACATTTATCCCGTACTGCGAACGGCGTAGCGGCAAAAAAAATAAAAACAGCCAAAAAGCGTTTTTTTCAACACTTTGCCTCCTATAAAAAATTGAATAAAAAGTGATCAAACCATCGGATCTTTCCCCAAATGGTATCAATAGAAACGTCATCTTGTCCCGCATAAAAAGACACCACAACCAGCTCCATACATGGAAATATGAAAAAGTTACAGGTGTTAGAACATGATGACACAAATTTTTTTTTCTATTTTGCAAAGTTTATCATTTTTTTAAAAGTATCAAAAAATTTCAAATACTATATAAATTTGGTATCACCGCGTTTGTACTGACACGTAGAACACAGGTAACATGTCATTTGTACCAAACAGTGAATGCTGTAAAAATTAAACCCATAAGAAAATGGCGCAAATGCATTTTTTCTCCAATTGCGCCTCATTCTGAATTTTTTTCCAGCTTCCCAGTACATTGCACAGCATATTGAATGGTGCCATTACAAAGTACAATTTGTCCCGCAAACAATAAGCTATCATGTGACTCTGTGAACTGAAAAATGAAAAAGTTATGGCTCTTGAAATGTGAGGAGGGAAAAACGAAAATGCGAAACCAAAAAATGGCCTGGTCCTTAAGGGGTTAATAGCCCCACCATGGAGAAATTCAGTATGTTATAGCAGCATGGATAATACAGTAATATATTGCAAGAAAGAACACATACAAGCTGAGAATAGCACATAGAACAGTTACTAGAAGTCATAGTAAGTAAAAAGAAAAGAAGACTTCAGGATCATTTAGTTCTTTGTGCAGAGTGATCTTCACCTAGCCTGATGTTGATTATACAGCCTGACTGCAGCTGGGAGTAAGCACCCCCGATAGCGCTCTTTCTCACACATGGGGTGAAGCAGTCAATCACTGACAGTACTAACCCAGTGCTGTCACAGTCTCATACATGGGATGGGAGTTGTTTTCCAGCATGGAGCTCACCACGGACAGTATCCTTCTGTCACCAACCACCTGTACTGGGTCCAGGGGGCTCCTCTGGACAGAGCTGGCCCGTCTAACCAGCCTGTCACGTTTATTTCTGCAGCTATAAAGATCACCTATAAGGAAAGCTGCTTGCTGGCTATGACTAATATCCCATCAGCAATAACAGAAACATGTAGTTAGAATAGGGGGCCACACAGTGGCTCAGTGGTTAGCACTGCAGCCTTGCAGCGCTGGGGTCCTGGTGTTCAAATGCCGCCAAGGGCAAAAAAAACATCTGCAAGGAGTTTGTATGTTCTCCCCGTGTTTGCATGGATTTCCATCCCATATTCCAAAGACATACTGATAGGAAAAAAAGTACATTGTGAGCTCTATGTGGGGCTCACAATCTACATAAAAAAAAGAAAAAAAGAAACGTACCTAGAATTATACAAAGACGTAAGTTGAAGTTCTTGGGCCCAAGTGCAGAATCTTTAATGGAGCCCCTACTTACCTTGTGCCATTTAGTATAGTGGTATATTTTAAATGGCAGAGAAACCTTTGGAGTCTCTTCAGGGTCCAGGGCCCAGTCGTGACTGCTGTCACTGCACTCCTGTAAGTATATAGTAGTAAACACTTCTTACATTGGAGAAGTTTCAGTATCCTCTAAGTGCCAGTTGTGAGTAAAATGGCCCTTCCCTCTGCATTCACTGTGTGAAGAGAGAACAGGCCATCTCCCTCCACTCACTGTGCTTCCATCGTAAAGAGATTGTCCAGGAACTGAACATTTTTGATACTGATGACCTATCCTTAGGATAGGTTATCAGTTTCATATCGATCGGGGTCCGACACCCGAACCCTGAACTGATGAGCTGATGTGGCCGCCACAAGCCATATACCAAGAATATGGCCAGAAGCAGCCCTGCTTCTATTCAAGTGAATTGAAGTGGGGCTGCAGTTTTAGGCACCACCATTACAGTGTATGACAGTGTATGACATGGAAGCTCTGTGCACTGTATAGACCTCCATACAATGTAGCGGTGGTGCATGATTGTTCTGATCCTAATATTCGTGTTTTTAATTCTTACTTAATAATGGCTTAAACTTGGAACCTGTTATTAAATGTATATATTCACATTAAAACATAAAATGCAAAAGAAAACAGCAGCTTACTGTACGCTACAAATCTGTCATGTTTGATGACGGCCTAATATTTAATCGTGAATATCTGTTGCTTATGGCTTGGGTTGGATTTTATCCTGGAACATGCTAACAATTATAGTTTTATAATCTTCTAACCTAATTTGCATATTCTGGTGCATGTATAATCATTATAAATGTTTGTTTCTGTGCAGGAAACAATCTTAAAACAAAATTCCCGAGTTGCCATTTGTATGACGGTTGAGCTTTACCTTTTTCGCTCTTTGTTGGGTAGCATGCAGGGAGAATGCTGTAGCATATTTAGCCTTGTTTGTTCAGAGGGAACCCAAACAATGCCGTGTTGAATAATGAAATTATCCACAATAAGGATGCGTTTGGAAAAGCAAACTGATGCCAGAGCGACATAAAAAATGAGACTGTCTCTATATGGGATGATGTTTTTTTCCCCTCTCTTTCTTTGACTAATTTCACCGAAACCAGCAGTGAGAGCTGACACAGCAAATCATCAAAATGCACGGCTGCTGCCAGACAACGTAGCAAATGCTAATTTCATTTGTCTTGCTTCCCGTGCCAAATCGTACCAGTTTACTAACAAAGCAAAAATGTAAATAAGGGAAACGGTTTCAAGGCTCTGTTTTCTTTTTTCTTCTTCTTCTTCTTTTTTTTTTTTTTTTTTTTTTTTTTTTTGTGTTGGCGAAGTCTTCCGTCAGCGGTTTCCCTAGCAGGTTGCCTCAGCAGTATAGTGTCCGTTAAATATTAAATAGGGGCAAAAGGTCTCTGAAAGATAGAATGCTGAGAGAGGGCATTATATGGGACATCTGAAACTGCCTTCCATTTCACTACAGTACAGGATTATAGTACCGTAGTATTTTTAACCCCTTGTGCTGCTGTATTATTTATCAATGCGTACCACAATGAAACATAAATTGAAAAGGTTATTCTAAGTAGATAATATACGTGTAAACAATCACATTTCATGATAGCTTTAACCCACATTTTACCTTTTTACCATCTATCTACTATTAGACCTGTTTAAACAAAGTGGGGGTTTTTTTGTTTTTATTTTTTTGTTTGGTGTACATTTTTGTAATATATGTTAACATATAGTTCTTCTTTGCCGTTTTCTAACTAAACAGTAACAAAGATAATCAGTCCTGTATTAACCATGTATTGTCAGTATGCTCAAAGGAGTCACTTTAAATAGCCGTATCTCCAGTTTTAGATCACCTAGAACGGTGCTTCTGGTGTCATATTGTAGTGTAGTGAAAGACGCTCCTTTTAACAACTTTTCCTTAGGTGGAAGACTTTTGGTTCAAGTTTGTTTCATGTGTTTATTCTCTGTGTTGTAATAAATATATTATTTTCTATTACTGATGGCTCATATAATTGCACTTTAATAGTGTATTAAAGCAAAAATGAACAATTAATGATTTTTTTTTTTTTTTTTTTTAGTTTCTGGAGCATTTTTATATTTCATGAATAAATGAAGATTAATGTAAATGACAAACTGCGTTTCTGAAAATAGTGTAGCTTTCATCTATTTTTAATCATCTTTTCTTTGTACAATAGCAGCAGCTGGACCCTAACACCTCTCTCCCTCTGATGCTCAGCTTGCACCTTGAGTCTGACTACAGCTCTGTATTTTTTTAGGAGCATTTCGAAAGGGTGGTGTCCTTTTTAATTCTTAAAAAATAATTTTAGATAATTATGTTTAATCACTTACACTAATTTGCAAACACACCCTTTTACAATGAATGTCTCCACAACAAGGAGTGTTTTCTCCTATCTTGATGGTGGGAACATGTATATGAAAATGTAGAAAGGTCCCTTTTCAACAATTCTATCTATCCATTTATCAAGCAGGAGGTTGGTACAGCGCCCCGACACCACATTGATTCTCTTAATGAAAAAGAGGTTATTCAAGGTGTATACTTGTGCTCTTCCAATATTTATGCCTAAGAAATCCCTCCCTCTGAGGCTTAAAGCTTCACATTTAGTGACAATTATAAAGCCGGAGTGTCTACCAAAGTGCTCTATGGTAGGTATTGCAGCCTCCAAGTCAGGCTCCAGATTATTAAAGAACAGAAGTAAGACATCTGCGGAGGGTCAAGTTCACTCGTCTGTCTCCTACCACTATCCTAGTAAGAACCATACCACTATTTAGGATGCGTATCTGTGGCTCTAGTGCAAGGTTAACCATCAGAGGAGACAGTGGGCACCCCTGACATGTGCCCTTGGTTAATTTAATTAGTGTTGACAAAAACCCAGCTGTATTAACTCAGGCCTTTGATTTCTTGTAGTTTATCCGAAAACAACCTGACGACCCACCAGAGACCTCTTCCAACAACGTCAATACTTTTTGTATATTCATTGTAGCATTACATCCCCATACAAAGCCCATCTGTAATAAGATTTTAATATCAACATTGTTTAATGATATTGGGCAGTAGGATCTGGAATGGGGGGATTCCTACCCAGTTGTGCTTTCAGAGGCAAAATGTGTGCCTGCAACACCCCATTGAATAATTCTGTGAGAGTCAGGCTAACCTGTTCATGCACAGTTTTATAGAGTGGACCCTCTTAATGGTTTTTGAGACCTCCCCTATCATGATTGGTTCATTTAAAGACACTAACTGCTCCTGGGTCAAGTACTTTAAGTTCAGAGTGTTAAGATATGTAGCATTAGACAAGACATATGCAGACTCAGGGTATACGTTCTTATAGGAGTGCAAAATGGCATTAATATCCCCCGGATGGGTTTTAATCGACCTGTGTGGTGTTTGCAGCGCTCCCTCCCCTTACCCTTAGCCAATCTAACCATTAGTTTCACCGCTTTGTTATTATACTGAAAATACATGATGTCCCTACGTTGTGTTTGTTTTTCTTTCTGCATCATCCAATATCCAAGAGTGGTTCTAGACATTATCCAGCCCTGCTTATGCCTGTCGTGGAGTTTTGAGATAAGCCCGACATGCTCGCTGGAGTGTCTGACTAGCTCCCGTATATTGGGTCTGACATTCCCTATGTCAGTGTCCTAAGTAGGTTAAAATCTGTTTTCTCAGTTTCCCAGTAAAGTGTTTTTTTGTTTTGTTTTTTGTTCTGATGCTGGGCATTGTTAGTGTACTCCCACCACCATCCTCTAAGTAACTGTTGGAAGTTACACATAGCGGTTCACCTAGCATATTTTTAATGAAAGTATATTAGAAAGATTTTTTAATATGCAAATTAATAAAGGATAATTATTTTATTAGGAAAACCCATTTAGGCCAACGCCCCACAGGGTGTAATGCAGCAAAAACTTGTTGCATTTTTTTCTGAAGAGTTTTTGCAGCGTTTTTATTTCCCTATTAAGTTTATAGGTAAACTACTCATGATGTATTTGACAGCTTTTTTTCCCCACAATATGCGAATGGGATGAAATGAAATCTCATTCACCTTGCTGGTACAATAAAATGCTGTGATGCTTTCTGCCGCATTTCAGTAGCAACCAAAAAAATGCTTTTCTGCTATGTGGGGCCATAGCCTTAACCAAAACTTAGCCAGGCCTCACAGCTGCATTAACTGTTGCTATAAAAAGTACACCTTTGGTTACGCCTCTTGAAAGTGTATGTGATATTAAGTGTATAGAGTCATCATAAAGCTAAGCGATGCTCTCTAGTTTTAGATCTTGCCGGAGTGTTCATTTTCAGTGCACAAAGTAACGGAGCAGCTTCCAGTGATTTGGAGCGTTATTTCAAAAATATCCAGCGCTCTCTCATCCCTTCTTTATTGGACTTAAAGGATAGAAAAGCAATGATGTGGCACTCTTAGTCATAGCCGTGATATGACTAAGACTGCCACATCATTGCTTTTATATGCTTAAGGTCCTATAAAGAAGTTTTAAACAAAGTACAAGAGTTCTAGATGTTTTTTTTAAAATAAAGTGGGTTTAGCAGTAAAAAAAAAAAATGGCACAATATCAGTAATAGAAAAGTCACTATGTAAACTGTTTGCTTCATACTACATGATGATTTATTAATTGCTCAGACAGAATTCTGCTGAACCAATTTAACTGAAGTGTCACTGAACTGCAGAACACTATAAGAATGCTGTGACTGTAACGTAGCATGACAGTGGTGGAGAGTTAAACCTCTCTCTAATCTAAGCAACCCCAGAGGAATTGTTCAATCTATATGCAAGTGTAACACAATGTGAAATAGCTGAAAATATGTGCAAAAACTATGAGTTAAAAGGTATAGTATAAATGTCCGATTATAGGTTTTATGATGACCAATCATGAGGGTCCACATCCCAAGATATCATGAACGGGTTATTATAGAGCCCACTGCTCACTGGAACCAGTGTACTCCGTGGAAGCACAGCACTGTACACTCAGCCTGGTTACTGCAGGTCTTTCCATTCACTACAGTTTAAAGGCCTGACATCTTCAAGAAGCAACATCATAAGGTAAACCAGGATTGAGTATTGGATTTATCCTTCTACCAGAACGGCATGCATCTTACGTTTGGATTGATTGCCACTCTCGAATCATAAATATGGCTTACATAGAAATAGTATAGTCATATTTTCACGTCAAAACAATTGTAAAATGTAAATTATTTTTACGTTGAAGAGGGTAAAAGAAACAAGTCTAGATAAGTCTGCAAAAGGGAATACGGGAAAGGGATTATGACAAGTCCTCTGTATATGATACTATAAAATTGATTAGAAGTATGACTGCATCCTGTTTGGCATATTACCATATGGACTGCACTTTTGGCAGGGTTACCCTATTCAAGTGTTTCTTATTGAAGTGTCAGTGAATGATATTTGTGGTCTTGGCTCTGTTATGGAATGAATTCCTGCCATGTGTATTCTCAGATATATGGAAGTATGCAGTCAGTTGTCGATAAGACGTGAAGAGTAACTCATTACTTTTTCCATTCCCTTAATATTGCTATACTATATGAAAACAAGAATTCATTAGGAAAAATTGGAAATCTGTTTCTTCTATTTGTCCTCACTTGAAAGCACTTCAGTATTTAGTTGTCCATCACATTAGTAATTTACCAGTCCTTTGTTATTTTTCCTCTTGAATCCTCATACAACAATGACTTTATCCATAGTGTACATTCAGCTGGAGCGAAGTGTGTGATAGACATAAGGCTACCTAGGTGTGCCATATGCCATAACCACTTCCATTTATTTGCACATTTTATTAAGGCTGATAAAACTAGAAGATGGAGGTGTCTCCTGTACGGAAGTCCCAGACAGCAGTCTACTAGGGGTACACTAAGGTACTTTATTTTTTCACTCCGTCATATTGAACACTTGCAGAAAATCAAGGGAAATTTTACATCACTAAAAAAAATGTTTCTTTAGTTATAGAAAACTAAAATCAAGGTTATGGCGACGTGTAAAGAAAAAAGCACAAGTGAAAGCTTCATACTTCTATGAAACAATCTTGGAATGTCACTTGAATTGAGAGAGAGCTTTTCCTTTGGTTGTCCTTTCATCTTTATATTGTAACATTTGTTATACCTGGTATAGGAGGGCATTTATAATTTGAATCTAAAGTTACTATTATCTTTTTTTTTTTTTTTTTTTTTTTTCAAGTCAAGGCCCAACATTACATAGCTATTCTTTCACGTCAATTCCTGACACTATTTTTACATTATTAGAATAGAAAACTATAATGTCCAGCACACGGAAATTCAATAAAACGTAGGGTTTTATGAGATGGTAATGTGACAATAATTTCCATTCTCCTGCGGAATATACCAATTCCATGCAGTTTGTGACTTGGGCATACCTTGATGTCAATGAACTTCTTCCCATTCTCCGTTATTGTCTTCTCATATTAGATGGTATTACATTTTCTATGATGATCTAGATTAAGTAGCTTTGTAACTGGTTTCATCACTCATTCCCTATCCATGTTTGCACCTTTGAATCCCGTGCAGCATCCCCATGATCTGATTTGTCGTTGACTAATGAACAACAGAATTGGTTTCGGCATGAGACAAACGGAATGCCGACATCAATCCAGAAATGCATTAATCTTTAATAATCCACATCTGCATGTTTTATAAATGGTGTAACCAGCGATTGTTAATGTTGATACTCTCCTTTCCAAAAAGAAAGTGACAAGGAGCTTGTGCTTGGAAACTTCATTAAAAGTGATCAAATGAGTGTTCCCACTGACCTTGCTGAGGGTACTAAACTAATGAAAGTTTTAACTTGATTAAAAAGGCATAAAGCCTTGGAAAGCAGAGTAGTCAGATTTTTGGCTTTTGACAAGGTTACAAAGATGAAAATAATTGTAGATGCCATAAAACAGAGAGACATATGTTTAAGATAATCTCCATCTTTTTTCATATAATAGGATATTGCTACAATCAGATCATTTTATAAATGCCATGGAGATGATGAATATGTCAGTGGGCTCCTTTATGAAGAAGCTGGGGCACCTAGGGGGACTGCTGTCCAATGATCTATAGTCAAAAGTTTATAGAATATTATGAAGTACCCTATATCGTGTTGTGAGTGGCTGGAAAACAGTTTTCCCTATGATTGCTGTACATTGTCTGAAGCCTAAGCCTGCTTGTCCGAGTAGCAGTTTCACCAAATAAAGTGTATAGAGAATGCATGTGATGGCGCTATATAAGAAAAAAAATAATAATAAGGTACTTGCAAATGATAAAGGTCTCTAATAAATATGCTTGTGTACATCACAAAGACTCATAAACTTAGTTTTGCCCATGTATATGTTTCAGCTCCTCTCCTAAGCAGGTTATATTGGTATATTGTTGTTTACAAATAAACATTTCTGTAGTTAAGTCAAATTCTTTTAAGCCAATGTGCATTCTGGCAAAATACCACCAAGCCAAGAAATATTTGGAAGCACAGTTCTACTTGGTTACTGCCAATGCTAAAAATTTTGGAACCTTCTACTGATTTTGATACAGCACAAAAACATTGTGCACTCTCTATCCAAGTAAAGCAACTTTATTAGTAAATATTTCATACAGTGGCGTGTAAGCAGACACATTATCAGCACTTTACAGGAACTCGTCACCCATCACATGAAAAACACAGTCCCTTCTGTAGGCATGTTATAGAGCTTGGGATGCTGAACAGGCCGATGTATAATTTTGTGAGAAGAGATTCAGCATAACCTATAGTTTTACCTATTGAATTCTCTGTTCTTTTTATGCTGAGAAGTCAAGGAGACTGTTCTATCAGTAACTGTCAGCTATCTCAGCATGCACAGTCATAGAGGGAAGGCTGTCAATCACTGATAGGACTGTCTGCTTGACCTGAAGAGAGCTATACTGTCCTCTTCTTCAATAGCACAATGTACATATGGCAGGAGCCGCCAGAGATTGAGTCCAGGACTCAAAGACAAAGCACAAGCCTGGAGTGATGTTGGAAGGTTTAGAGCCCTATACCCCAGCAACATAAGGACTTGTTAGTGGTTTAGGAGTCCCAAGCCTTGTGAGGTTTCCTTTAATGATGAATCTGTTTTACTTTCTGTCATTTTGAGAACTGTTTTGGGAGTCGGTGCAGTTTCAGCTGTAACACACTCAACTCAGAATGTGTGAACCCAGTATTAAAGGAAATGTCAATAATAACATTGAGTTGCTTTTGAGTTTCCTTGCACACCAAATTTGTATGTTATATTTAGTCTTTGTATGTGGATGTTCTATTCCAGATCTAGTTCTAACTAGTGCTCCATTGTTACAGTGCAGTCTTGTAATACTCTGACATCACTCTGCTTACCGATGGCTAACAGTTCACTTAATAGTAAAACTGCTATTAATTCCTTTCATGAAAAATAATCTTGCATCCATCTATTGCGAATCTTTACAATTGTAATGCTATTTATTATGTAATGGAGATACTAACTAGAAGATCTCTTCTTGAGATTATTTTATTGAGCAAGAGATGTCATTAAAAATGATGTCTGATAAAGTGTGAATTGCCAGGCAGTTTTCAAGTTTTTTTTTTTCTTTTCCTCTCTTCCATATCCCCCTGTCTCCTATCAAATATTCTGTTGATAGCGGTGCCTCAGGCATACATACATATTAAGTAGAAGTTTCTTGAGCTAACATGGAATTGCCATTTGTTTACTATATTGAGGAGCATTTTATTGCCTTGATCACATAGATGTGTTTATTATAATACAAAGAATTGCTGTTTTTACTTTGTGTTCTACTATGTGGGGACAGCAGTGTACACATGCTTACACATGTTGGCACGTTCTTCTGGTGCCACAGTTAAAGGCCATATCATTTATCAGGAACAGCAATTTCTTAAGCCTAAATTAAGTTCATCCTATGGCACCCTGTGCACCTAAAATGAAATGAAATGAGTCCAGATATATCTGCCCCAGGTTTCTGAGATATGTGTGGTCCAGGGCAGATCTGGAGTAGGCCTCAGCACAGGTGTAGGACCTTGGCTCATTACTGACCCATAAAAGGCTGCAGAGCCTGCAGTTCATGGCAGATCCATGAGGTGAAAGGAGGTGTATGGTTCTGTCCTGTAACGCTGAGTCCGGTGAGACAATATGGCGCTTGTTTTGTTTGTGTGGTTGGAAGTAAGCCACATGTATAGTTAGGTTATCAGTTCTATTTAGTTAGTTGCTCAAACGAGCAGGGTTTTTTTTATTTTCTTTTTGTATTCTGTATTTTTGTTTTGTTTATTTTGTACCTGAAGTCAAGGTTTATTTATTTTCCATTTTTTTCTAAATAAACCATTTTGCTTCTCATTTTATGTCCCTGTCTGGGCTGTTTGGGTCCGCAACACTGCTTCTACCGAGCTAACTTCCACATTAGGCTTACACAAAAATATGTAACTTTGCTGCTGCAGAAATCTGACACACATACAATGATAAATTCCGTCCACTGTGTCTAATGTAATATTTCAGAAATAGTTTTTTGCGCTGTTTGACACCTAGTAGTAAGTACTTGTACCTGTAATGAGCTCACCTTGCATAGGATAGCGTATTAAGCTGATAGATCTGCTTTAACATACAGATAAACTCTCTTATTTCTAGTAGATTTTTACACTTAGTGGTTGATTGTTTTGAAATGTCACATGTATTGTCAGATCTGCAGATTTTATGATACAATGCACACTCCTTTATTACTTTTGTTTTGCATGCTATTTGGGTCTGTGTAGTTTATATAATTTTTTAAATTTTTTTATAGGGAGCCAGATGCCTCCACAACCTCCCGGTAGTCAGACAGAGTCTAGTTCACATCCTGCCTTGAGCCAATCGCCAATGCCACAGGACAGAGGTAAGTCATTTGAAAAATTTTCTTTTGCCTTATTTCAATAAAAAAAAAAAAATTAACGGGATTCTACCATTAAAAACTTTTTTTGTGTGGATAAGACGTAAGAATAGCCTTTACAAAGGCTATATCTTCAATGCCTTCTTCCGGTGCATGCTCGTAACTTCTAGCAGAGCAGACTGCACAGGCCACGGGAAAATGGCCGCTAACAATACTGTGCAAGCGGCTATTTTCCTATGACCTGTGCCCCTGCACAGTCTGCTCTGCCCAAGGCCTGAGGCCTAGAAGTTACGAGCCTGCGTCGGAAGAAGACATTGAAGATGACGCTGTGGACGAAGAAGGAGGCGGCACTTGGAGACACTTCTCTGGCAGCGGTGGGGACGCCCCATCGCTGTTTAAGCGCTGGGGCCAGCCCCCATCGTTGCAAGAGAACTCATTTGCATACCGGTAAAAACCGTAAGGAACGGCACAGCGGAGACAACGTTTAAAGGTAAGAGCCGTATAGCTTTCTAAAGGCTATTCCGACGTCTTATCCACAAAAAAAAAAAAAAAAAAAGGTTTTAATGGTAGAATCCCTTTAAGAACAGTATCTTATGATTTAGAGAGTTGGATAGCTTTGTGAAAAGAAGCTGTATAATACTCTATCATTTGGTGACAAGTGTAAATTTTATATTTCATTTGCTTCTGATCTCTGCCCACACACTCAGCTAGTATACATGTATTTTGGATGTTTAGAAAACCAGAAAAGGGTATACGGGGTTAGTTGTGACTCAAGATTTCTAGCTATAGTTTGGCGTAATACCTAGAGATGAGCGAACACTAAAATGTTCGAGGTTCGAAATTCGATTCGAACAGCCGCTCACTGTTCGAGTGTTCGAATGGGTTTCGAACCCCATTATAGTCTATGGGGAACATAAACTCGTTAAGGGGGAAACCCAAATTCGTGTCTGGAGGGTCACCAAGTCCACTATGACACCCCAGGAAATGATACCAACACCCTGGAATGACACTGGGACAGCAGGGGAAGCATGTCTGGGGGCATAAAAGTCACTTTATTTCATGGAAATCCCTGTCAGTTTGCGATTTTCGCAAGCTAACTTTTCCCCATAGAAATGCATTGGCCAGTGCTGATTGGCCAGAGTACGGAACTCGACCAATCAGCGCTGGCTCTGCTGGAGGAGGCGGAGTCTAAGATAGCTCCACACCAGTCTCCATTCAGGTCCGACCTTAGACTCCGCCTCCTCCGGCAGAGCCAGCGCTGATTGGCCGAAGGCTGGCCAATGCATTCCTATGCGAATGCAGACTTAGCAGTGCTGAGTCAGTTTTGCTCAACTACACATCTGATGCACACTCGGCACTGCTACATCAGATGTAGCAATCTGATGTAGCAGAGCCGAGGGTGCACTAGAACCCCTGTGCAAACTCAGTTCACGCTAATAGAATGCATTGGCCAGCGCTGATTGGCCAATGCATTCTATTAGCCCGATGAAGTAGAGCTGAATGTGTGTGCTAAGCACACACATTCAGCACTGCTTCATCAAGCCAATACAATGCATTAGCCAGTGCTGATTGGCCAGAGTACGGAATTCGGCCAATCAGCGCTGGCTCTGCTGGAGGAGGCGGAGTCTAAGATCGCTCCACACCAGTCTCCATTCAGGTCCGACCTTAGACTCCGCCTCCTCCGGCAGAGCCAGCGCTGATTGGCCGAAGGCTGGCCAATGCATTCCTATGCGAATGCAGACTTAGCAGTGCTGAGTCAGTTTTGCTCAACTACACATCTGATGCACACTCGGCACTGCTACATCAGATGTAGCAATCTGATGTAGCAGAGCCGAGGGTGCACTAGAACCCCTGTGCAAACTCAGTTCACGCTAATAGAATGCATTGGCCAGCGCTGATTGGCCAATGCATTCTATTAGCCCGATGAAGTAGAGCTGAATGTGTGTGCTAAGCACACACATTCAGCACTGCTTCATCAAGCCAATACAATGCATTAGCCAGTGCTGATTGGCCAGAGTACGGAATTCGGCCAATCAGCGCTGGCCAATGCATTCTATTAGCCCGATGAAGTAGAGCTGAATGTGTGTGCTAAGCACACACATTCAGCACTGCTTCATCAAGCCAATACAATGCATTAGCCAGTGCTGATTGGCCAGAGTACGGAATTCGGCCAATCAGCGCTGGCTCTGCTGGAGGAGGCGGAGTCTAAGGTCGGACCTGAATGGAGACTGGTGTGGAGCGATCTTAGACTCCGCCTCCTCCAGCAGAGCCAGCGCTGATTGGTCGAGTTCCGTACTCTGGCCAATCAGCGCTGGCCAATGCATTCTATTAGCCCGATGAAGTAGAGCTGAATGTGTGTGCTTAGCACACACATTCAGCTCTACTTCATCAGGCTAATAGAATACATTGGCCAATCAGCGCTGGCCAATGCATTCTATTAGCTTGATGAAGCAGAGTGTGCACAAGGGTTCAAGCGCACCCTCGGCTCTGATGTAGCAGAGCTGAGGGTGCACAAGGGTTCAAGTGCACCCTCGGCTCTCCTACATCAGAGCCGAGGGTGCGCTTGAACCCTTGTGCAGCCTCGGCTCTGCTACATCAGAGCCGAGGGTGCGCTTGAACCCTTGTGCACACTCTGCTTCATCAAGCTAATAGAATGCATTGGCCAGCACTGATTGGCCAGAGTACGGAATTCGGCCAATCAGCGCTGGCCAATGCATCCCTATGGGAAAAAGTTTATCTCACAAAAATCACAATTACACACCCGATAGAGCCCCAAAAAGTTATTTTTAATAACATTCCCCCCTAAATAAAGGTTATCCCTAGCTATCCCTGCCTGTACAGCTATCCCTGTCTCATAGTCACAAAGTTCACATTCTCATATGACCCGGATTTGAAATCCACTATTCGTCTAAAATGGAGGTCACCTGATTTCGGCAGCCAATGACTTTTTCCAATTTTTTTCAATGCCCCCAGTGTCGTAGTTCCTGTCCCACCTCCCCTGCGCTGTTATTGGTGCAAAAAAGGCGCCAGGGAAGGTGGGAGGGGAATCGAATTTTGGCGCACTTTACCACGTGGTGTTCGATTCGATTCGAACATGGCGAACACCCTGATATCCGATCGAACATGTGTTCGATAGAACACTGTTCGCTCATCTCTAGTAATACCCCATTAATCCCTTTCTACAGTTTTTAATATATGGTATTAGTAACAAGTAAGTTTTAGTAGTCTGGTAAGCTGCAATGATAATGCTTCTGTTGTAAAGTTTTCCATTCTCCAGCCACTTTGAAGCCATCTCCATGTTTACCTTTGCTTTGTTATCCCCACTCCAGTTTCCTGCTGAGAATACATTCACCAGACTATTCAGTGAAGGATTTTCCCTGTTTCTCTGTAAAAGAAGAGTTGTAGTCATTTATCAATCTGCTTAGCTATTGTGGTGGTTAATGAAGCTAATGACTTTTTTATTTGGCAAACAATGCATGTAAGGTATTGGTTTTAGCGGTGGCTAATTTTCTGGCATTTCTTCTTTATTTCTGCTCCTACATGCTGTTAAGCATAATTGCTCATATATGGACGCCTACAGAAAACATTTACCGTTAATCACAACCTACTTGACAGGGATTTTAATTAATCATTGGCTGTCAATGCTATCTACTGTATTAGACAGGGATCCCAAACAAAAAGGAAGATGGTATATGACATGAGCCTCCAGTGCAGGGAGAAACTTTGCTAACTAGCATTGCAATAGAAAAGAGAAAACAATGCCAACTCGGGTTGGTTTAAGCTATAGCACCATTCTTAGGAAGCAAGTGAGAAATGTGTTGGAAACAAGAAAATAGGACATCATTATGCTCTTAGCAACTTTGCCAAGTTATGACGGTTAGATGACTGGGTCAGGGCATGTTCAAAATGGCAAGTCTTTTTGGCTGTTTATAGTTTGCAAAAGTTGGTGCTGTCTTAAGTGGCCCAACCAGTGACATTGTCATGTTTGCTTAAGGCTTATTGGAGTCTGTAGGAATTAAAGCAAGTACCCCTGGCCCAATCCAATAGAAGACCTTTTTAGGTGAACATACATTTCTGAAACAATTTTGGCTATAATAGAAATGTGTTTGATGTACTGAAGTGTATCAGAGCTTGCTGTATGTAACTGTGCATGTAACTGTCTAGACTGGACAAACTTACCATGCTGAAACTGCCCTCCATGATTTTTTTTTCTTCAGAGGGTGACAATCAGTTGCCATGACAACTCATATCCCATTGAAGGCTCCTAGGCTTGCCATTATTATAGTTCTATTACATGCTGCCATAAGCAGCATGCATTAAAGTCAATGGATTTTACTATGCACTGCAATATATTAATATTGCACTGTATTGTATGAGCAGTCAGACCCCTCTAGTGTTCAAGGTCTCAAGGGATCTGAAAATAAAAGTTAAAAAAATATAAATAAAAGATTTTTTTTAAAAAAACACAAAAATCATTAAAAAAAAAATATTAAATCACCCCTTTTTCCCTCGATCACAGAAATAAAGGAATACACATAAACACATTTGGTATCCCTGCACTCAAAAATGCTTGAACGTTTAAAATGTATAAAATATTTGAAAAAATTGAAATGGTCAAATGGCTGCTTTTTCAACATTTTTCCTCTGCAAGAAATTTAATAATATGAGATCAAACTATCAGACCTTCTCCATAATGGTATCAATAAAAACTTCACATGGTCCCACATAGAAAGACGCCATATTCAGCTCCATACATGTAAATATGAAAAAATTACAGGTGTCCCAATATGACGAATCAAAAAAATTCTATTTTTATTTTTTAAAAATGTATCAAAACATTACAAATACTACACAAATTTGGTATTGGCACTGACCCACAGAATACCGGTAACATACCATATACTACATAGTGAATGCCATAAAAATTAAACCCATAAGAAATTGGGGCAAATGCATTTTTCTTCCAATTCCACCTCATTTAGAGTTGTTTTCCAGCTTTCCAGTACATTGCACAGGCTATCGAATTGTACCATTACAAAGTACAATTTGTTTCACAAACAATAAGCCATCATGTAACTCTGTGAACTGAAAAATGAAAAAAAATTATGTCTCTTGAATTGTGGGGAGGGATAGATGGTAATGCAAAAATGGTAGGGGTTAAATTTACCCCACTGTGTGTGTTTTCAGCCCTGTTTAGACATTGCCATTTGGAAATGTACCCTGAATGTTTACAAATTAAAATCCCAATTTACTACATAGTGAGACAAGGATTAAATCTCAAAAAATAGTCCAGAGACTTATTGGAGACAAAGTAATAGCAGTGACTGATGTCATGATCTTTGGGCTAAAGAAGAAGAGTTGAAAGATGGATCATATTTACTCTGCATACTGGTATAAATTTTATTCTCGGTTTTTATAGTTGATGCCAGATTCTCTGGAACGGTATGTCGGCTCTCTTTCCTATTCACTCTTCTGTGGTTAGACCATGTAGATACTTTTAGCACAAAACATCTGAGTAAGACTTGCCATGATTTTTTCTCTCCGTCCCTAGGCACAAATGATTTGTATGCTTCCCTGTTATGAATTTCTGAATTTTGCTTGCCGTCCCACTTCAGGCATCCATGCATAAGCCACCTCTTTCTTAACACCACTGCACAATTTCCACTCAAACAAATGCTTAGGAAGGAATGTTGTAATCTCGGTGGAATGTGACCCAGTTTTTATAGGAAGCAACAAAGACATTCAGTCTTAACTGTTCTGTGGTATTATAATTGGTGTTAAGTTTGTCTGCTGCTGTGCAATGTGTTTCTAACTAAAGAAACCATTCAGAAAGGACAGAAAATAAGGCCATACTGTAGCTGTGATCAGACTGTCAAGTCTTCTGTTACGGTACAGACTCTTCATAGCTCAAATCAAATTGCATTCTTGGCGAGAGTGTGTGTATCCTAAGAAGTGTATGGGTGGTAACACACACACAGCATTTTTTGAAAAAATTCATCAGTTTTTAGGCAGTTTTTTTGGTGGTTTTTAACCAAAGTCAGGAGCAGCTACAAAAAAGATAAGTCCTTAAAATGATTTTGTTTGTTACAAAGTTTGCAAAGTTTATAGAGTATCTTAGCAATTTACAAGTAAACTATGTTTAGGGAGAAAAAAGACCAGAATTCCTCTACAGCAAGTAGGCAATAAATTGCTATGGTATTTCTGATGTGAGAGGTATCTTCTCATAAGCCACTAATGTCATTTTCACCACATTATGTTTACCGTACATACTTGAGTATAAGCCGAACTTTTCAGCACAGTTTTTCTGCTGAAAAAGCCCCCCTCGGCTTATACTCGTCAGAAATTTATTTATTTGTTTATTTATTTTTATTTATTTTTTTTTGGGGGGGGGAGGGGGGAGTGTCTATGACCAGCCGCAATATCAATGTATAGAATCTCCCATAAAATGGTGGGGGAAAAAAAGCTTGGAAAAAAAAAAAAGTTCTAAATCCCTCCTTTCCCTAGAATACATACAAAAGTAGAAAATGACTGTGAAACACGTACACTTTAGGTATCCCTGTGTCTGAAAGTGCCCGGTCTACTGAATATAGGGGATCTGCAGTGCTCCTGTTCCATTGGAAAGAAGTTAACAGGAGCACTGCAGATACCCTATATTCAGCCAGACTGAATTCCAAGTGGGGAAGAAAAATCCCAGTCCTCAAGCTCAGGGAAGGGGCAGACAGACAACGAAAACGCCGCCTCCCCTTTCCCAGCACCTACTGCACCCAAAAACTCCGACAATTTTAATTTTTGAAATTTTCCAGTAGCTGCTGCATTCGGGTCGGCTTATACTCGAGTATATACGAGTATATACGGTAATACTCTTGTATTAGATCAGCAGATTCATCTGTGACCTGAAGGAATTGCAAAAAATCCCTACTCTTGTGTCAACCACTGATTGTTTTCTATCTTTCTTTAAGAAACTGTTCTTTAGTAGTTGTAGTAGTTAGACAGTACTGTGTCCTGTTATTTGACATTTCGCTTCTTTATGCAAGGTATTATAGGGTTTCATATGCATGTTAATAAATAAGCAAGGGACAGTTTGTTGTCCATGATTGATATATAACTCTTATCCAGAAAGTTTAGCTTCTTAAAGTGGACCTTTCACCACCTCCACCAATTCCACCAATTCAAGTTTGCATCTGTTAAGAGGCACCACTCCACTAATTTCAGCAGAGTTGGAACTTTTTCTTTAGCCCCCACCATTCCCGAGCAACAAGCGTGAGCAGTTTTGATGCCTAGTGTGCTATCGAGCACCTATTAATTGATGTAAAGAGCTGGACTTCTTGGAGTTGGTGAAAGGTCCTCTTTAATGCTGCAGTTTACCATCATGAACACAGGGTGCCATGAGCTTGCAGTGGCAGCCTAGCAATGGCCTATAGGTCTGCTATGTGAGGAAGTCTATTAGTACCAGATACAGCTACAAGTAGTAAAGTGAGCACATGTTCAGGTCCCCTAGTAGGACTGAAACAAAAGTGAAAAGAAAGACATGTGAATGTTTGTTGTGGAAAAATAAAAAAAAAGCAAATACAAATCACCTCTGCAAAGTCTTATATACCTCCAAAATAATACCAATGAAAACTTCAATTCATCCTGCAAAATGCAAGCCATTAGATACCTGTTGATACAAAAATTAAAAAGTTATGACTATATAACTTTAATTCTATTTTTTCATGTTAACATGTTATTTATATCTCACAGTGAGAACTCAAAAATCAGTGCCAAAATGTCTGTGCCATGAGTGACTTTCATCTTAATCCCCTCACTCTCTGATCTCACAGGGAAAATGTCAATCATTCCCACGAGTTGCGATTAGCAAGAGGACAACATGACTAAGCTTAAGCTTATCCCCGCCCACCATGACGACTTAGCTTAATTTACATATGACTTTTTATGTTTACAAACTTTTGTAACTTCAATTTACTGCAACACAAGTATTACAGAGTTGCAACAATTACTTGATCCTTTTTATGATAGGACTAGTTTTATGGTGGAGAAAGCACCAGACAGGTCCCTTTGAATATACACAAGGTTACCTTGGAATTTGGTATAGTTCCTTAAACAACTTTTAGATGCAAGCATAAACTGTATCTAGGGGAGGCATTTTGTCCAACTTTTATTGGACTATTGATTTGAGGAAGCTTGGCACTAAACTGTATTCCGTCATGCAGTCAGTGTTGCTGCAGCCTTCACTAGCCGCAGCTTAATGTATACAGTGTTTAATTTGAATGTCCAATTTTTTCTAATAGGCCGTTACTTATTAATGTAACTCCAACAGGTAACAGGCCCTATTTACTTACCAATGCTCGCTCCTGCTCATGGCTGCCTACGCTTCCCCTTTTGTGGATGCGGCTGTGATCAGGAGCAGAGATCATTAATGAGGCTGTGGGCCCATGAACCCCACAAACACTGCTATCATTATACTCTAGGGTCTTTACAACACCCTCCCCCCCCCCCCCCCGAGTATAACGATCGTAGGTGCAGGGGAGGTGAGGGAATATTAAAAACATTGTTACTTACCCCTCCTGCGTTCCGGCAGGCTTCAGGCCTGTTTGGTGAAGTCACAGACATCACATGGCCTAGGCCAGCGTCATTATACATTGTGACACCAGCCTGGGTCAAGTAACGTCTGGTCCAACATTGAGATCATCTGTGGGGAGTTTGCCGGAGCCAGGGAGAGGTAAGTAATAGAGATGAGCGAACAGTGGGGAGGTGGGACAGGAACTACGACACCGGGGGCATTGAAAAAAATTGGAAAAAGTCATTGGCTAATGAAATCAGGTGACCTCCGTTTTGGACGAATAGTGGATTTCAAATCCGGGTCATATGAGAATGTGAACTTTGTGACTATGAGACAGGGATAGCTGTACAGGCAGGGATAGCTAGGGATAACCTTTATTTAGGGGGGAATGTTATTAAAAATAACTTTTTGGGGCTCTATCGGGTGTGTAATTGTGATTTTTGTGAGAGAAACTTTTTCCCATAGGGATGCATTGGCCAGCGCTGATTGGCCGAATTCCGTACTCTGGCCAATCAGTGCTGGCCAATGCATTCTATTAGCTTGATGAAGCAGAGTGTGCACAAGGGTTCAAGCGCACCCTCGGCTCTGATGTAGCAGAGCCGAGGCTGCACAAGGGTTCAAGCGCACCCTCGGCTCTGATGTAGGAGAGCCGAGGGTGCACTTGAACCCTTGTGCACCCTCGGCTCTGCTACATCAGAGCTGAGGGTGCGCTTGAACCCTTGTGCACACTCTGCTTCATCAAGCTAATAGAATGCATTGGCCAGCGCTGATTGGCCAGAGTACGGAATTCGGCCAATCAGCGCTGGCTCTGCTGGAGGAGGCGGAGTCTAAGATCGCTCCACACCAGTCTCCATTCAGGTCCGACCTTAGACTCCGCCTCCTCCAGCAGAGCCATCGCTGATTGGCCGAATTCCGTACTCTGGCCAATCAGCACTGGCTAATGCATTGTATTGGCGTGATGAAGCAGTGCTGAATGTGTGTGCTTAGCACACACATTCAGCTCTACTTCATCGGGCTAATAGAATGCATTGGCCAATCAGCGCTGGCCAATGCATTCTATTAGCGTGAACTGAGTTTGCACAGGGGTTCTAGTGCACCCTCGGCTCTGCTACATCAGATTGCTACATCTGATGTAGCAGTGCCGAGTGTGCATCAGATGTGTAGTTGAGCAAAACTGACTCAGCACTGCTAAGTCTCTGCATTCGCATAGGAATGCATTGGCCAGCCTTCGGCCAATCAGCGCTGGCTCTGCCGGAGGAGGCGGAGTCTAAGGTCGGACCTGAATGGAGACTGGTGTGGAGCGATCTTAGACTCCGCCTCCTCCAGCAGAGCCAGCGCTGATTGGTCGAGTTCCGTACTCTGGCCAATCAGCACTGGCCAATGCATTTCTATGGGGAAAAGTTAGCTTGCGAAAATCGCAAACTGACAGGAATTTCCATGAAATAAAGTGACTTTTATGCCCCCAGACATGCTTCCCCTGCTGTCCCAGTGTCATTCCAGGGTGTTGGTATCATTTCCTGGGGTGTCATAGTGGACTTGGTGACTCTCCAGACACGAATTTGGGTTTCCCCCTTAACGAGTTTATGTTCCCCATAGACTATAATGGGGTTCGAAACCCATTCGAACACTCGAACAGTGAGCGGCTGTTCGAATCGAATTTCGAACCTCGAACATTTTAGTGTTCGCTCATCTCTAGTAAGTAACAGTGTTTTTTGTGTTGTTTTTTTATGCTTGTATCCTCCACTAGGTCTCCAGTCATTAAACTTTGGGGTCTGAAAAGATGTCAAATTTTCACCTTGGGACCCCGCCATTCCTAGTTACGCCACTGTATATACCTACATACAATCGGCTACCTCTAGTGGTGTCTGCAGGCAGCAATAATTTATCAGTTAACACTATGACTGTGTCAAGGGAAGAAGGTGATCTTGCCTATAAATGCAGATGATGTAACATGGAGTTTTCAGTTTTGATAGGACCATTCTGAAATATGCTAAGGAGCCTCATGATTTCAATGCATAGTATTGGGGCTAGACGAAAGCAACTATATGTTGCCTTTACATATGTCCACTGGCTAGATACATTCAGTCTGTACTAAATTATATGTGTATGCTTGAAAACCATAAAAAAGCACAATCTTATATTGTTTTCCCTCAATTATAGGTTACATGCCTGGGGTTCAAAGAAACCACCAGCTGTCACAGTATGGACCTCAGCAGACTGCACCCTCTATGTCCCCTCATCCATCTCCTGGGGGTCAGATGCATACTGCATTGGGTAGCTTTCCACAGGGAAACTCCACTGCCAATTATGGACCACAAATGAACCAGTATGGACCGCAAGGCAAGTTTTAAACATAAAAATACATTTCATGCGTTTTTTTTATGTTCCTTTTATTATATATATATTTATTTTAATGTTTCCGTTTTATATTGAAATTTGTGATTTGATATAGAACCCTTTTTCCTGACTAACAATCCTTTACAGACATCTGTACTGTTAGTGCTAGGCTGTATAATTTTTATTTTAGCCGTATCAGACCACATTAATTAGAAATAATTGTTAGTATGTGATTGCATTTAGTATTTCCCATCCCTCAGCTTAATATTAATGGCATATAAAATATTTGCATTACCACAGTTAGATGGGGTTAAATGAGCAGTCTCATCTGCAGGGTATCCCGCCTGGGAAAAGCAGTTGGCTGCTGGTCTCTGCTCTAACAAATGCCAGCCTGGACCCACATCTACAAGTGTGTGGGCACCCGGACTTGGCTTTGTGACACGTCCAGCTGATATGGGCCAGCCAGGCAGCTGCTGGATTCATTGTCTTTAATGTTTTAGGCCATCTGTTTTCTGTCAGAGTCCTCGCCAGTGAATTACTAATCCATTAGCAAAGCATAGGAAGATGACTGGCCTCCTTATTCCTGGATTTCCCTCTGTGCTGTTTCATGTATTTATTTGTCCTTGGCACCGGTTTAGATTAAGATGTTTACTCTGTCTTAGTTTTATGCTCCTGATTACAGGCACATCTAGAATAAAAGTCACACTGGTCAAGTATAATGTAGATGTCTTGTTTCTTCCTTATTTCCTATGTTTCTGTTATGTATGTAGTACAACTTTAAAAAAATATTTTCTGGTATGGATTATGTATTTTTATACATGTTTTGAAATGGGGACTATGAATGCAGGTTTACTGCAGGCTATTTGGTATTATAATAGCACAATAGAAAGAAAAAGGTAATCTAATTAATTTTTGTATAAATATTGTATTTTCCTTGGCATGTTACATAGTAAACAACTGACATCAAGTACATGCAACATATTTCCCAGCCCAAATAGATAAAAACTCAATGTACACTAGATCTTGTATTTTATATGCTAGAAAAGCTGTTCGAGGCAATAAGACAATCTGGAGACAAGTATTTGGTAAATGTACTGATGGATCCCATAATCGTGAATCAGTAATATAGGGAAACAGAACTATGATTTCTACATGTTATTGGGAAGGAAATTATTGGTATTCTGAAAAATAACTTCAGTATTGTCTCAAATAATGACAATTGTGTGTCAATAGGGCTTCTGGGGACCCATGAAACAATGATTATAAAGGATTGTGTTGCAAGGAAATGATTGATACATACATACATATACATTATATATATATATATATATATATATATATATATATATATATATATATATATATATATACAAAGTTCAGACCAAAAGTTTGGACACACCTTCTCATTCAAAGAGTTTTCTGTGTTTTTCATGACTGAAGGCATCAATAACACATGTGGGATTATATACTTCACAATAAAGTGTGAAACAACTGAAAATCTCTTGATGAGGTAGTCACCGGAAATGGTGTGCCCTGTCGGGTTTAATAAGTGGGATTTCTGGCCTTATAAATGGGGTTGGGATCATCAGTTGTGTTGTGCAGAAGTCAGGTGGATACACATGTGAATCTACAATTTTTGTAGTCATGAAAATACAGAAAACTCTTTGAATGGGAAGGTGTGTCCAAAGTTTTGGTCTATACTGTATTTTTGCCAGTACGCCTAAAATATTCTGTGATTTCCTGTTTCCTATAAAAGGACCTTGAGCCATAGACAGAATGGTCTGGAGCAGATCCTATTGGGGTTTTTTTTGGTTTTTTTTTATGTTTTGATACCTGTGATCATCAGTATGGTGATAAGTCTGGGGGCTGCTGCAAAGAAATCTCCTACAGAAAATGGGTAGTATCACCATATTATATGTCCTTGTGGACAGTCAGAACTGTATAACTTTTCACTTTTTTTTATTTTTTTACTATAGATAATAACATGGAAACCTCATTAAAAATTCTTTAAAACTACATTTAACATAAAACTTGACTGAAAACTTTTTTCATTTTCTGGCAACACATTTCCTTTAAAGCCATGAATCCTTCCTGGTCTGCTTTAATCTTTCTCTACTGTAATCATTAGTCCACATATTAGTGGTTAAGGAAGACGTTACCTGCTGTATTGTGGTAGTGGTGCTATATGGGAACCCACTGTTTGTGATGTATTTTTTGGCTGCATTGCTATTGCAAATTAATAGAGAAAAGTATATTTAGAATGTGGGGTTTTGCCAAGTACTAATTGGCTGTGCCTCTCACTACCACATGTGTGAACACAGCCTTAAGCCAAAAAGAGTGAATATTTACTAGAAAAGAGGCAACAAAAGGTTATTGATTTCCCAACAGTATTAGTTTTCAGAGTCAATGTAATACATGTAAATTTTTTGCTTACATTTGTTTCATGTATAGCTATAGTATAAGATTGGTATAGCATCTATAAGACCCCTTAAGGTGTTGGATTCATTGCCAATAATTCAAGAGATAAGAGATCTGACGACCATGGCCAATTATTATGCAGATTGAGAGTAATCCTGATGATACACAATAAGTGATACAATTATTATGTTCCTATAATAAATAGAATTGTTGTATGTACAATGTGATAGTTACAGTAGACATGGCTGCATAACTCTTGCAGTATGAGGAGAAAAACTCCTCAGGGTCTTCCTGATGAAGAAAAACCATGGGTCCATAAAGCAGGCATGTATTAGACTGGGCAGTTTTAAAATTGTGTAGACAAAACTCTAGAAATGGCTATTCATAGACGTTCTTAGATTAGCGTTCACTTCTAGTGGGAGGAAAGGTGGGTAACTGTGAATAATGCTCTGCTCTCTTATACAGTCATTTTGTGTTATATTTAGATACATCAAACTAGATTTTTATACAGAAAAAGCAAACTAGCGTTCTAGCCCTTGTATAAGAATATGACTTGTGATTTCCATTGTGTTGGGCTGGAAGACTTGACAGCTAAACCTTTCATCTCCTGTATGTGTCAATCTACTTCTCCCCGAATCTCAGAGTGCTATGTCTGTCATTATTTGGACAGAATGCCTAGTATCTCTTGCCAGATTCTTGACACAAGCTTATAATAAGCAATGCTGCATATAAAAAGCTCAAGGTGCATTTTCCCTTCCTAAAATAATAAAATAAATAAAAAGATCAGTGATGGCTTTGATTTGAAATCTGGCATGCTGCCTCACAGTCCTAGTGAAGTTCAGTAGTAAGTTTTATACAAAAATGAATGTAGGTTAACTTACGCCCTCAAGCTTTTTTTTTTTTTTTTCCCCCATAAAAAGCTTTGTGCATTTTTATTATTCCCGATTTTAACCTCTTCACTAAAGTGCTTGAGTACTGTGATTAAGTGATTGATGTTTAGAAATGCTGGCGGGGGGTTCATGCTGCAGGCTGGAGATGCTGCTTCAGCTACAATAAATTAAATGAAAATACCCATTATTTTGCCTATGGCTTTTCCGAGGTTGCCTAAAAGTCTGCTTTTGTGAAAGGACATTGTAATAAAGATTATATACATCTGTCACAATTTTTTTTTTTTTTCAGAAGGGTCGGTCTTCTTTTTGGATAACATTCCTTGATGATTTTTTGTAGCCTTATTTTCTGCCCTTTTTTAATCTGGTATATGGCTTGTATAGAGAAATACTGTGCTGTACAATTGAGTTGGTCCCTGTCTGATGATGCATTATGTTTGACAGTCCTGCACTTAAAACATACCTCTAATTAGAAAAAAAAAACCTTTTCAGAAATTAAGAGTACAGGAAAAATTGAGAAACTTTGTATTATATCTTATTCAATAAATATGTTGTCTTCTCAGTCTATCAAGTGGAGTTACTTTTTAGATATTATGGAGAAGGGAGAGGTAGAAAGAGGCAACTGGAAAACACACAAAGATAACTGCTGCTGTTACACACTGATGTTATTCTGTTAGTGAAGGGGGACCTCTCTTAATACTGCTATGCTAGAGATAAGAGGCAGTAACTCCGTTAACATCCTCTTTGCCCCCCTCCCTTCTCCATAGAGCTCTGTGTGTGAGCAGGCTACCACTAAGGACTCTATGTAAAGGAAAGTAGCCCAATAAGTGAAAAAAGAAACCTCTCCTTAAAAAAATATATTATGAAGTTTCTTATATGCACATGCATTATTCATTTATGAAAAGTTGTTTATAATTGAAGGTACTTTAAGGTATCAGATATTTTCTTGCAATCTTTTTCTGCTTGTACTATCTATTGTACGCCTTGTAATCGTTCTAACATTATTAAACTTCATTATTTAAGGAAGTTACTCAAGACCGCCATCATATACTGGAGTACCAAACACGAATTACAGTGGTCCTGGTCCCGGCATGAACATGAATACGAACAGCCAGATGCATGCACATGGACCAAATAGCTCCATGAATATGGGAAGAATGCCTGGAAGTGCAGTACAGAGCAGGCCGTATCCTGGAAACATGGGCAGTATGACTCCTAACTCTCAACAAGGAGGTCCAGGGATGGGTCCACCCATGCCTACTGTGAATCGTAAGGCGCAGGAGGCAGCAGCTGCAGTAATGCAGGCAGCTGCTAACTCTGCACAGAATAGGTATGTTTTTAATGTTACGCATGTAAAGTGTATTATGATGTACGATTTTCTTTTATGTACTACTTCTAACCAAGTAAAATAGAATACTGTTTAGCCAATGCTCTAACTCGAAGAATACTCAGATTAGATCACTTACACATTCATTTTCTTTTTTAATTAGGATTTAAAATACAGTTTCAATTTTAATTTATTTAATATACATTCTGTATTTTCATTTACTACTATTACTGGTGCTGGGTTAATAGACTAGCCTTTATCTCAGTGCTGCAGCATTTAAAATCTCCATCTCTCTACTTTCCTACCTATCTAAATATTTCAGCTGCATACAACAGCAGCCTGGAAGGGTATGTGTCCCTTAGGATGGAAATCTGCAGCAGAAACACTGCAGCATTTCTCTTTGTAATCCGCAGCAGACAACCTCAAAATGATTCATTTTAATGTGGATTTTGATCCTGCTAACCTGATTATAGATTTCAACCTTTGCAGTGCAAAGAGAAAAATCCACATATAAAATTTCCAACATATACTGTAAATGACATACTATCGGTCAATGTCTTCTCATATTTTGTACCGATTTTTTTTTTCCAGCATGGGGATGAGATTTTGAATCCACTTTGCTGCTGCTGTAAAAATTCCTAGGAGAAAGAATATATCTTAAAGTTTTAATTGTTGCGGTTCCCAGGTGTTTTTTTTTTTTTTAATTCCAAGTCACTATCCATATTTTAACAAAAGGAAAAAAAAATATATTAAATCCTGCAGTTTTCGCTCCTGCCCCTTAGGCTAATCATTTCTTAGATAATTCTATAGGAGTTTTCTCTTCGGCAGTCACCTCATTTATATAGCGCCATTATGGACAAAACCATTAACCCATCATTGGCTCCACTTCTGAAAACAGATGATGTCAAAGATTATCGCCATCCCTGTACTGACCATACCTAGAAAGCTCCCCCATACACCTCAATGAATAAGCTCCAATCCAGGGGTGACATTCAAATTTATTTACTGCTTCTGCAGGGGGGAAGGTGGTAGGTGGTCTTGTGACACGAAGAGCACCGCTCAATTTTTTTGGGAGTGGGTGATATACAGGCCAAGAAAAATAGCCCCTGTTATATAGTAGAATGGCCCCATCACTGCTGTATACATTATAATGGCCCCATCCCTGCCCCCATACAATATAAAGGCCACATTACTGCCCCTATAAAGTATAATAGACTCCATAACCACTCCGTACATCAGATGTGAGTATTAGCTCCATACTCATCTCTTTTCTATCTGGCCCACTCCCAACACTGACCTGGGATATGTTGTGCACCCAGAGAAGGAAGTGGGGGGGGGGAGAAGCAAGTAATGAACTAAAACTTACCTCTCTTACCTTTCTCCCCACAGCTTGTAGGCCGCAGGCCTAATGTGGCTTGTGGCCTACTAGTGGTTGGGCAGGGATCAATATTCAGAACTAGCTATTTTTAACAGCCGGGTCGGCAACCAGGGAGAACTGGCTTCATCCTACCCTTGTGAAAAAGTAATATATTGGCAGAACGTTTCCTTTAAGAACTGATGATGCTTCCAATCTGGTTACATATTACAAATGACCTCCTTACAATTTGGGCTAAATAATAGGTTAATCCTAGGTTCAGGAGAGACCGTTCATTAAAACAGCAGTTACCTGCTGACACCATAGACTATAATGGGGTCCACTGGGTGTCCGTCAGGTCTCCGTGCAGGACTTTTCTCTCTCTGTCAATTTTCTCCTATGGAGACTCAGATGCAGATGAAAACCTAGTCTATCTCATCTTAATCTGTAAAACTGTGTTTTAGATAAGACTTCACTTGTGATAATTCAATTCACACCAATGCACCTCCAGATAACTTTCTGGCAAAGTTTATACACCATTCAGCTCAGATTTTTTTTTATTTTTTTTTTGTGCTTGCTTCATGCCAAAAATCTAGTTTATTCCTCCTAAAGTTTGCTTGCCCAAGAAAAATACTCAACTCTCTGATCTCCCGCTGCTCCAGTTCTGACACATCTCAAGCCCCCACCTTCTTTTTGCCTTTCAACACAGAAGAAAATGACTGTTCATTTAACCGATAACCACAGCAGTGACCAGATTAAGCCATTGATCAGATAACTGGTCTTTTCCTGTGTTTCAAGAGAGATCAGGACCTGGTGTACCCGTTACACATTAGAAATGGTGGAAGACTAAGTAAGCAGAGAATGATTTATTTATTTATTTATTTTATTTAAACACTATTCTTAGCCCTTTTTATGAATACTTTTTGTCAGCCTTACAACCCCTTTAAAGATAGTCTTACTGGTTCAGACTCCTAAGACTTAGTACCTAAATATTTAAAGGTTTTACATAGTAAGGGTGAGTTTATACTGCCGTGGTAAATGCCCGTTGTTGTCTACCGTCATAGGATGACAATGACAGACATTAAACTTCATAGAGAATGGTTACAGACTGTTTCTGTGTCCATTCCCATTGACACTAACATGATGGCAGCTATCTTCTGTCATGTTTGAAAATAAAGTCATACAGTATATGCATGAATTTATCTTTAGTTACTAAAGTAAACAAAGTAGACAAAAGTAAAGAAACATAAAATGTTACAAAAGGAAACAATCATGTTGTTTACATTAGTGTCAATGGGAATGGATACAGAATCAGTCTATGACCATTCTCTTCCACAATTTAATGGTCATTGCTGTCATCCTATGACGGAAGTCCAGCCAAACACGTTAGGTAACAATTGGCCAAGGGATTGTTTAAATAAGCAACATGAAAACTAAACTGCCCGATCAGGGGGCAATTGGGGAGGGAAAAAAAAGATGTCCTGTTACCCACACTTATTTTTGACCAAATAATGAGCTAAAATTTCCAATATGGCAGGTATTTTTGGCAGACAGATGTCTTGCATTGGTCACTACGAATGCTAATTTGTTTTTGTTTGTTTTTTTGATTGTTGGCCGAAATAGTCCAAACCAACCCAACTAATGTCTCTGCTTTCAGAGAGATATCAGGGACTATTACTGTTTTTTAATTATTATTTATGTAGCCACACCAGTATGCACAACGCTAAAGACAAGCTTTTTACATTTCTCTCTCTGTTTTTGGCATGTAACTACATGTACTGTACAAAAGTGGTTATATTGCAATACACCTACAATGCTGAAATCTGAATTTGAATGATAAAGGTGTAATTCCCTGTTAAACTAGACAGTAATGCTGTAACAAATAACGTAGCTATCCACTATATTCCTATTATAATACCTGTGTTGTAGCTAATGTCCCTTTCACATTCATAACTTTTATGAATGTTGTCATATTACTATTGGAAAGTTGTGTGTTTATATTGAATTTCTATCAAATGCTATTAATAAAAGGGGTATACCATGAAGCCTATTTATTGTCTGTCCATAGGATAGAAGATAAATAGCTGGTTAGTGATTGTCTGACCAATGAAAACCCTACCAATCCTGAGAACAGGGGGTTGATATGATTAGAATAGAACATCTGCATTCACCAAAAATAAAGAACCCCTTCAGGGGCTGTGTGTGGTATTGCATTAAGGCCTCATACACATATTGCAGATTTGGTTAATAATCATCTATTTTGTAAACCAAGATCTGGAGTTGATGCAACTAAAGAGAAGTAAGAAGTATTTCCATTATAACTGCATCATGTATAGAAGCCACCTAAGGTTTTGTCTATAATAAATCAAAGATACTGGAGAAATCTGCATATTATTTATTTATTATGCTTACTTATATAGCACTATCATATTCCACAGCACTTTACAGACATTGACAGTCACTATCCCATATAGGGCTCACAATCTAAATTCCCTATCAATATGTCTTTGGTGTGTGGGAGGAAACCGGAGTACCCGGAGGAAACCCACGCAAACATGGAGAGAACATACAAACTCCTTGTAGATGTTGTCCTTGGTGGGATTCAAACCCAGGACTCCAGCGCTGCATGGCTGCAGTGCTAACCACTGAGCCACCATGCTGTCCATTAAACAGATATGTATTAAACCTAGTGCGGCAGAGGTGCAAAATCACTCATGTTACATTGCAGACATATTGTGTTGAAGGTGATATTGCAGGAACAGTTTGTGAAGGATACTGTGATTCATTTTATTGTACACTTCTCGTTAGAAAAAAAATGGCAAAATCATTTCTCTCTGTAATACCCAGTATTACAGTTATATGAAGTACATGTTCTGTGGAGAGCCCCAATTCTCCTTGCCCTGGCAGTAGTATGTTCACATTTTCTATGCCGCCTCTATATTTCTCAACAACTTATACATATCCTTCACCTCTTCCATCCTTCCTACCGTCACAGACAAAACCTGACCATGGGACTGTTGTGCTTTTTCCATTGTGTAGCCAGTAGGTCATTGAATTAAATGTAATACAAAGGAAAGTTAGAAAACTTTATGAACCTTTACTACAACAAATATGATATAAATAAATATAATTCATTAAATACTTCCCTTCCAGTAACTGTTAGGTCTATCACATAATCTATGGTCTGTTGAAAATTTGCCATGCCAAAGAGAAAATAGCACAGTACACAACCCTGCCTTTCATATGTTGTAGGTTTTGCTTTGTTGTAGCTTCAGCTCCACCAGTGTGTGAAACTACACACATAAAAGGTTGCAGAAAAATGGTGGTTTCTTCTGGTATAGAGAGCTCAAGTCATTTGTGTGTCACTTTTCGCCATAATGCTGTCATAGAAGCTTGCTTACAGCAACTGTTGGGTCACAATTAGAGATGAGCGAGTAGTATTCGATCGAGTAGGTATTTGATCGAATACTACGGTATTCGACATCACTCGCTATTAGAATGGAAAAGTTCGATGCAGAACCAGCATTGATTGGCTGAATGCTATACAGTCGGCCAATCAACGCTGGCTCTTCTCCTACCTTTAGAAGTCTTCTCTGTGCAGATTCCCCACAGCGTCTTCCGGCTCTGACTTCACTCTGCCAGGCATCGGGCCTGGGCAGAGCCGACTGCACATGTCTGCTTGTAGTGCAGGCATGCGCAGTCGGCTCTGCCCAGGCCCGATGCCTGGCAGAGTGAATTCAGAGCCGGAAGATGCCGCAGGGACGCTGCACGGAGAAGACTTCTCGGAGGATCCAGCCCGACCCTTACTCGTGGATTTGGTAAGTATAATTTGATCGAATGTTGCCTACCCCTGAAACGAGCATTTTCCCCCCGTAGACTATAATAGGGTTCGATATTCGATTAGAGTAGTCGAATATTGAGGGGCTACTCGAAATGAATATCGAACCTCGAACATTTTACTGTTCGCTCATCTCTAGTCACAGTCTCATCAACACATTTATTCCACTGCAAATATTTTTCATTAGATCTTTATTGTGGAGAATACATCCATTTGTTGTTTTGTGGAATATAAAAGGGTACGATCAATTCTAGCTGTGCAACTAATGTTTAATTGGTAGCTGTGGAGATGGTTATTTTTTCACGTAACTACATTTTAGATGACTACAGTCCAATGTGGTTTATTTGTTACACTTCATTCATTTGGATTCATGAAGGCTGCCAATTCAGAATGTCCCATTTTCCTTTATATTTTATCAGACATTTTTTGGCTTACACATATTGCCAAAATCTCATAAATAAATAGTTCACATAAAAAAGTATAGAAGTTAAAAGCTATAGCATTTAAATGACATGTGAAATGCATTTCATAAGCACATTACCAATATAAATGTAAACCTAATGTTATCATTGTAGCATTGCTGAAATAGGTTTCCTTTCCTATATCATAAAATGTAGCTATCAACTTCTATCATTATCTATCAACTTGTGCTCGATGACTAAAGAGCAGGAATGAAAAGATTAAAAAGGCTCTGAACATCTCTTTATTTTGACGGATGCGATCACATTTAAACTTTTATTTTGTTCCAAGAAATCTAAAATAAAAATAGTATCTTACAAATAGGCTATACTACCTACCATTTTGTCTCATCCATGAATATTGGCAACTTTATTTCATATCAATAAAATCTCCAGGAATAGGTGATGCGCTTACGCGTTTCAGGCTTTAGTGATTGTTAGTCATAGTATACTATAACAACTACTATGACTAGAGCAACTAAACCTTAAAAAGCAATGTTTACCGGTTCTTGTGGATTTTAAGGATACAAGATAAAGTTGACTATTTTTATTGATGCTAGAATTTCCTTTCTATTACTTCCTGTTTCAGCGCTTCCTATACTTTGTGAATTCTTAACATGAGACTACTTCTTGTTTTGTATCTATAGTTCTGTTGCAGGCCTCTGCAACTTTGTCTAACAAACTGCATACAAACTCTGCAGTCATACTGTTCCATCTGTTTTCTACTTCATGCTCAATTACCAAGAGATAAAGAAGAATACCTACAGTATCAGACTACATAATGGTCGGTTGTAGTTTGTCACTCCTGGGGCCACTCAAAATAGAAGAGAATTTTTTATTACGGATCATTTCCAAAGATGCTTAATGTTTACTTCTAGAACAACGTTCGCTAAAGATCTCAGTGAGACCGCTAAATGACCCGTAAAACTTATGTATTGGGAAAATGTTGCATAATGAATATATTTAGTAGTTCAGTTCCTGACCCCCTGGGGGATGCTTTACATGGCCGGGTTTGGGTCTAGTTTTACAGGACCAAACCTGGCTTAAATCAACGGACATGCTGAGTTTAATTCAACTGAGTTGCGTTGGGGCCAGGAAATCTGGCCGAATTTGGCTTTGTGGTTTTAGGCAGTCCAGTAGGGAACCTGTTTTCATAGGGAACCTTTACATTTGTGTGATTTAGAAACTGCAATAATAAACAATAGTGACCAAATATCACAATGTTCTAAAATGTGATATTTTTTAAACTATGCCATATCGACGGAAAAAAAAAAAAAAAGTAAAAAACCAACATGACAGGCACCCAGCATGCTGTAGTAGAACCAATTTTATTTATTGAAGGTTTTGTAATTTAAGAACAGAACAAACATGGAAATCTGAAAGCAAGGCACGCAGGCCCTGATCGATATGAACGGGCGAGGGGGACGCCCCCGACCGACAAAATATAATATAATACTCATTGTCAAGGCAAAAATAGAAATAATACAAATCGGCCGCATGGGCCAACCAATAAAAGCCAAACAAGAAGAGAACAAGGGGAGGAAACGAAGGGCAAGAGAAACAAACAGAATAAAAAAGCTACATAGATGGACAAAAAAAGATGGACAAAAAAAAACGAAGGAAAACCAGGAAGGGGAAGGAAAAAAGGAGAAGAAGAAGGTCAGAAGCGCAGCTAGGTCTCCTCTAAAGAGAAAGAAGAGGAGAAGTCAGATGACTCCTGGAATATCACCCAGGGCCACCAGAGCTGTTCAAACCTAGAGGGGTAAGGAGAGTCCTCGGCAACCAGGGCCTCCATTCTCCGGATAAGAAGGAATTCCTGTAGAAACTCGAGAAGGGTGGGCAGGGTGGAGCTGCGCCAATGCCTTGGAATGACTGCCTTGGCGGCCATGAGAAAATGCCCCAAGAGGTCCTTCTTAATGTCAGACAACTTTCCAGTAATGACCGACAAAAGAGCCAATAGAGGCAAAACTACAATGGTGTGGTCACACACTCTAGAATACAGGGAGAAGACCGTGTCTTAGAATGGTCGGAGAACAGCGCTAGAACCAATTTTATGCTTCCTTAATGATTGCAAACAGTAAGGATATTTTTATCCACTTGCCTAGCAAAAACAAACAAAAGTGTATTTAGTGTGGAAGACTTTGTGGGTTACTAAGCCAACTAATTAGTGATGTAAAGATAGACTGGACAATCTAAAAGTACGCCATATTTTCAAACAGCATCAGACACTGTGATGTAGTTATAAATTTTGGACTGGATAACAGACAAGTATTGGTTTATCTGCCCATATATTTGTAGACTCAGTAACTTAAGTTCTGAAGAATTGTAACAGAAAAGCTTTTGTGAGAAAAGAACTCCTGACCCACTTCTGGTGCTTCTCAAGCAGGTTTGCGGCCTACAAGCTTGCAGCCGCTTCAGTGTATATACTTACCTCTTCGGCACCTCCCACTCTCTTCCCCTGCTGTGGACGCACTCCAGTGTAATATGTGCGCCTGGAGCAGGGGAACAGCGCGTGACCGGGAGCAGTGAGGTAAGTACTGGCTAGAGGCCATTGGTGGGGAACGTTAAAATATGTGGCTACTCCTGGGGGACAATAAATTGTGTGGGGCCAGTGCTGTGGGCGGACGTTATACTATATGGGGGCCACTGCTGGGGGATATTAAACTATGTGAAAGCCACTGCTGGGGTTATTTAACAATAAATTTGTATTGTATAGAATTTGTGAGGAATGCAGCCCTTGAAATGTTTTTCTATATTTGGACCCTTTGCCCAGCTGAGACTGAGACTCCTGCTGTATGTCATATACCACTGACCTTCACTAAATTTGCTCTGATCATCGTGCCATCGGTTGGGACCATTAGATTTTGGGCTGTCGGCAGCACTCAGAGCTGGCCAGTGGGATTGGTTGCTGCTCTATAATGAAAGGGCAGCAACCCTTTAAATATTTTTCTTTCCAGGCAAAAATATTGATGGTCCGTTCTAAGGATAGGTCCTAAATGTCATGTTAGTGGAGGGTTTTTTTTTTGTTTTTTTTTTTAAAGATTGAACCTATGTCCTGTAACCTACATTGTAGTTTTTTTTTTTATCTATTTATTAAAGAAAGACAAAGAGAGATTGTTAGCATTCCCTGTCAGGTTTTTGTCTTATTAAATGTTACTTGTCTGATTGTTCTTTCTTGGGTGTGTTTGCTGGTAGATGTTAATTAGCTCATCTGATTAAAGTGCATATCCAAAGTAGCTTGTTCTTTTGTCCTGCTTTAGGCCACCATACATTAGGTCGCCTGCTTATCCCAGCCAGTCTGGTGCTGGCGGACGCCCAATGTTTTCCTCACAGCATCCCAACTATGGAAACTCTCAGGTTCCAATGATGCATCAACCTGATCAGTACGGGTAGGTAGAATTGCCTTGCTCTGGGACCCTGGCCATCAGTTTTTGTTATGTTTGTTCTTTTCATTTATTTTATTTTTTATTAACTGTTTACGTACTGACTTTGTGCTTCTTCTTTGCCTTTGTGTGGCATGTATTTCTTGCCATGGTGTGTTTGCTAGCAGTGGAAGTTTTATAACAGCTATAAAAGCCTTAACACTCGCAAGTTGTACTTTTACTAACCTGGATGATGGGCAAGTGCATGTCTATTAGGCATTGCCACAACATTCTGCATGGCTCATGGTCTTTCTACCCTTCATGCCTGCAAGGGTAGCTGTAATGATACCTCACAAGAACTGTTCCACTCATTTCACTAGTTTCTTTTTGTGATTGTCATATTGTATGTTTTTGTCTAAGAAAAGTGTTTTGTGACATACATGGTTACCATGAATGCAATGTTTTCTGCTCCGGTTACTCAGAACTGACTTTCTTAAGAAAGGTGGCTTTGACCTTGAATTTATACATAGAACTGTGTTTTTAAGTCTCTTTATGCTTTTGAAGAGGACAATGATCTTGTCTTTCCAGAAAGATTAGAAATGCTTTTATATTTGTTGCCTCTCTTCAAGTCGTTTATGTGGTTTGTCAGTTTCTGATTTCTTTAGGTCACACTGTTATCATTCATGGAGACTGAAGCACTCAAAAGAAAACACTTATTTAGCCTTTTGTTTCGGGGTCATAGAACATTGGACATAAAGAAGAAAAATACACATTGCATGTCATTATATAAAGAACAAGTAACATTCTTGGTGTTGGTAGAAAAACATTCCGTAAGAATATCTATAGCGAGACTTAAACAGGATGGCTATAAAATATTATTGATCAAAGTCAACAAAATCTGTACATTTAATACATTTGGGAAGCTATGGGAAACAGTTTTTATTTTATTTATTATGCTTACTTATATAGCGCCATCATATTCCGCAGCACTTTACAGACATTGACAGTCACTGTACCATATAGGGCTCACAATCTACATTTCCTATCAGTATGTCTTTGGTGTGTGGGAGGAAACCGGAGTACCCAGAGGAAAGCCACGCAAACACGGGGAGAACATACAAACTCCTTGCAGGTGTTGCCCTTGGCAGGATTTGAACCTAGGACTCCAGCGCTGCAAAACTGCAGTGCTAACCACTGAGCCACCGTGGTGCTCGTTTAGTTAGGTCCCTATATAAGTGTCATGTTGCCAAAAAAGAGCTCCATCATGACAAAACTGTTACCCTCACGTATCACCAGATACAACGCAATGTTTCAACCCAACAAAACACTGTTGAGTTGAGACGTTGCATCATATCTGATGTTTACCTTTGCTTTTTACGACTTTTTTTAACCCTTGCTTTGGTCCAGTAACATTATGCTATTTGCACCACTCGCTGTAGCGGGATCACTGTGTAGTTGTGCTACTGGTTTCTGTTGTACAGTATATACAGTAATAAAGGAGGATGCTGTATTTAATAAGGTAAAATGCTGTGTATGCTAATAGAGAATGCTGTATATAGTATGGAAGAACACTGTATAAAAGATCAAAAGTCACATTCATAAAAAAAAAAAAAAAAACTACGGTATGGCATATTTGCTGATATTTCACTGTAACTATACCAGAGGTATTATATTATACCATCTAAATTGGCACTGCTGAAGGGATGATTATTTGTCTAAGAATTATAGGGCACAATTCTGGTGTGTAGCAAATGTGAATAAACTGATGTAGGTCCATGAAGCATCTTGTAATTTACTTGAACAATTGATTTATTTAAATCCACACAAGTAACTACCCACTCACGTTACTGATGACATCACTACAGGTCTTTCAGCCACCAATATCCTGGCCACTGCTGAGGCCTAGTCACTTGGAACAGTGTTAAGGGGGCAAGAAAGGTGCACAGTCAGCAGTACAGGAGGAGGCAAAAGTACAATCAGGACCATAGTTGACTGGGATTAACATCTCTTATCAGCCCATCTGACATTTGCCAGAATTGCCTGTCTGGCCCTGTTTACAACACAACTATTGTACTGTAAACTTAAAGTGACTCCTAAAGAGAAAATTCACATTTAATCAAAATTGACAGACATTTTAGATAGATAGCATTTTACATAGATCACATTCTCCTCTCATGCAAAGTAATAATAAGGGAAAAGTTGTAGAATATTTTTTTTTTTTACTATTTTTTTTTTTTTGTCCATTTAGATTGTTCTATGGGATGAAAATGATCAGATTCGCTAGGATCTTGCACATTAGAAAACCAGTGTGCCTCAGATTTGTGTGCAGTGTTTTTTGTTGGGTCAGTAGTGTTGCTACATTCTTGTCATTATTTCCTTGATACGTTCCTGGCCCAATTATAATTTCTTGAAGAAGCAAAATACATGGAAACCAGTAAATATAAATTTATCTATGATTAGGGTTACTCTTAAGAACATGCTGCAGAGTTACTGTCAATAAAATTCTGCAGCATGGAAGCTCCTGTAAAATTTACCTTGACTTTTAAAACATCAATACATATTTGCTTGACAGTGACTCAATAGTGACCCAATCAAGTGAACATTTTATACAGGGCCTTTTTAACATATTGGTGGGCCTAGTGTCAAAGGTTTCATAAGTGGCCATCTCCCCTATCACCCCCTAATAAACATACATCCCAAATGTAAATTGCACGACTGTCTTGATAGACCTGGTACAACTGAGAAGATCCCACTGTTGCCATAGGATCCAGTGCAGTTTCATTGTTTGACCATTGGTTAAAGCAACTCTTTTTTTTATATGAGGAAACTCATGGTTTATGAATACTGTTATGGATCCAATATTTCTCCTACTTCAGGGCCCAGCATATTACTTGTCTAAGAATTATAGGGCACAATTCTAAAAGTGTATTTAGAATTCTTAATTCTACACTATGACAAATGTTAATGACTGATGTGGATTCAAGAAGCATCTTGTAATTTTCTTGATAAATTGATTTATTTAAATCCTTAAATTAAAGTACTTGGTATTTGTTACATTCCTTTTTTAACTATAACACATTCCTATCAATCAAAAATGAGCTTAGAAATAGCTTTGGAAATTTTTGTACGTAAAAGCTTTTCACTTCGTAACACTTACAGACTTAATTTCAAGAAGATTCAATCTCTTTTATTAATTCTTCTTTATCTTCGGAGCAGGAATGTCACACATTCCCACATGTAATAATTTTCATGTTTTTTCTTTTTTGTAATAATTTAATTTACCTTTATGTAGGAAGTGTACTTGTCAAACATGTCGTAAAGTTTTTCAAGTGATAGTTTACATAATTGTATCACAGTGTTTTAACAGGGCTAAATGAGAAGAACCCTACTGCGCTATAGAAGCCATAGCTTTATAAAGAGTGCGTAGTGTTTTATCAGTTGTACAGTGTTTCACTATGAAGACATAGTGTATGATATGCATTCCTGTGGGTTTTACTGTACAATTAACTTTGATCAAATCAAAGTCACCAGAGATACACCATTGTTTCCTAATGGATTATAACATATGGCCATAATTTAAAGGGAGTCTATCACTGACCCAGCTGCTTAAAACCAATCCCATTAGTGCTGTAGATATTGTTAGCTGAATAAAAACGATACCTTTCTTATGTTTCAGAGCCCCAGGGATGCATAGAAAAAGCACCTTTATTCTTTATTCAAATGACGATCTTGGAACACAAGGGGAGTTTTCGTCTATTACTGAGCACTGCTGCATCATCACTAAACAAGTCCATCCTGCATTCAGTTCGCCCCCCCTGGGCAGTGTGAGGATCAACTAGATGCAGGATGGGCTTGCTTAGTGATGATACAGTAGTGCTCAGTAATAGACGAAAACTCCCCTATGCTCCAAGATCCTCAATTTTAATAAATAATAAAAGTGCTTTTTCTATGCATCCCTGGACTCTGAAACATAAGAAAGGTATTGTTTTTATTTTGCTAAAAGCATCTACAACACTATGTGAGTAGTTTAAAGTAGCTGTGGGCGGTGATAGACTCTCTTTAATTTTAAATAAATGTTTGGATTTAGAATATCTGTGTAGGCCAAGGTAGTAATTAAAATGGATCATTACTTACTCTGGAAAAAAAACAACAAAAACAATTTCTGATATGAAAAAGTCCAGATATGACACGGAAAAGATTGAAAATTTGACGTTTTGTACAGATTATAAAAGCAGTTTTCCTGTCCATAACTAATGCAGTATAACTCCCAGTAGCAAAGTGAGAAAGGTTTCTGCAAGGAGGGACCAACATACAAGCCACAACAATTAACTTAATAACATTGTACAAGAAGCGCTTGATTGAGCTCATCAAGTGCTCTAACGCTTCAATTAAAAGGGTTTCTCAACCCTATAACATGTACATACACTACAGAAAGGGATGACTAACATTAAAAAGTTGTACAATGGCTTAAAACATAGACTGAGAAACAATGCAGGAGCAGCTGCAGATTTGATGATTACAATTTTTATAGCTTTCAAGGTAGTATGCCTCAGTTACGCTGGGTTCACACCTGCGTCTGTGGTCTCCGTTCTATGGTTTCCGTCTTCTGCATGCCAGAAGACGGAAACCATAGACCGGGTCCGGCCGTGCGCGGCGGTGAGCGTTTTATGCTCTCCGCCGCGAAACCGGATTTTTTTTATCCGGACACAGAGTACTGCATGTCCGACTCTGTGTCCGGATTATAAAACCCGGTTTCGCGGCGGAGAGCGCAAAACGCTCACTGCCGCGCACGGCCGGACAGCTTTCTCACCCATTCAAATGAATGGGTGAGAGAGTCTCCTGCAGGCTTCCGTCTCCTGCATCTGTTTTATGCAGGAAACGGAAACCTGCAATAAGGACCCTACAACGCAGATGTGAACGAGCCCTTAGATATAAGACTGCAAGCTCCAACTCTCTGCGACACATTTAGAGGGTACCTGTCATGTTTAGTAATTGTATAATCATCAGACAAACAGCAAATTAGTAAGGTCAAAGAGAATACATCGCTGTCTATTCATTATCCTAGAAGGAAATAAGACGAAACATATCAACTATAAAAATAAAACTATTGGTGTTTCTTAGTGACATGTCAGAAGTTTTGACTTATGGGGTTCAGGGCCAAGACCCCTTCACATTGTTAAAGTAAAGATCAACTGAAGGAGTGATGTTCAGATTGACCGTCAATAAGAGAGTTGTACATTAGGCTCAGTAAATCAAGTATATCAGCTGTCCCGAACCACTTATGCCCATAATACCCATAGCCAAAGGTTCACTGTGCCCTATCTCAAACCATATAGCATTTGTGAAATCTTAGGCCATCTGTTAGAAAAATAGCTACTCATTTCAGCACATTAGTGCCATTAATGCATCACATCATCCAGGCATATTACAGATAAGGACATGTTAATGGTACAGTGATCAGGAACACTTTCTCTGTTTCTTTGGGCAGACTTTCAACCTGGAGTTGGATGCAGATAACTAAAGGGTCTGCACAACTGCAGTAGAAGAGATTTGTGCATGTGTCGCAAGACTTTCCCAAAGAAGATATCATCCTGTCCTTAAAATAAATATACGGGTTTCATGAATGACTAAATTTAAATAAGTTATTCATTCATACTGAGACACTCAAATCTTACTAGTGTATCTGTAGTCTGGCACAGTGTATCAATACTGGAAATCCTTGGAGCTCAAAACCGCAACAGGATCAATCTCTCTAGTATTGACTCGTAGTCTACTGAACAGGATAAGGTCAGGGACAAGTGACTATTTCTAGAATGGTATATAAATAAAAACATGACCTAACTTTGCATTGTACTTTACACTATTTACATCAGATTGGACGTCATGTGATGTGGCTTTCAGATCCTGTGAAACACAACAGCCAAAATAGTGCACCATGCTATGTTATTTTGTATGGTAAAATAATGGACACCATGATGGAAACCTAACAAATCCCATTATAGTCCATTGGGTATGCCAGACACTGTAGATATCAGATTCTGTTCTACAAAGCAAAACCACCAATATGTTGGCACTGATGTGAACAGAGCTTTAAAAGTAACTTATCTGTTATTGTATGGATGACTAATAATAGAGGAGCTGCATAAAAAAACCTTCATGTGTACTCTGTCCTTCTGTCCTGTGGTTTGTTTCCATCAAATAAATCCGCATAATTGGGTGTTCACCCCTTTCTAAACTACAAAGACATTTCTGACCCTTTAAAAGCAGGACATGGTTGTCTTTTGCTTCACCAAACAAAGTAGTTGTTCTTTGTATTTGTGACCTTCCCTGGTCAGCAAAATGTCAGTTGGACATGAACCCAGTAAGACCGCCATCTGCAAGGTTTTAAGCATGTTTTTATTACAGCTAGAAATCTCATTTAATGACGTGATAAAGCTTGGTGCCTCAATGCTATTGCTGTTCCATTTACCTTTTATATTCTGCAGAGCAGGACAATCTTCTGGTTACGCAAGGACACATTTTGTAGCCATCTAAAACTCTTACGACTGTGTTGTGCCAGGTCAGGCTTTTCATTTTGCTTTGTAGCAAAGAAATTTATACGTTTATTTTTCAAGAGTTTTGTTATCCTTGTTCTGTGGATTTTGCTGACCATGAACTAAATATACCCTTCCTCTCCCATCTGAAAAGTACTGTGGTTGTTTGTCGATCATGCACTTTGTGAAGTACCAGGATGCTTTATCCCTTTCGTTAATGTTGCTTTGCTTCATATTTTATATTTCGGGTATAGTAAAGGATATATATATATATATATATATATATATATATATATATATATATATATATATATTATATAAAAAACCAACTAAATACATTCTTTTATAAATGACAATTTAAACTGTCACATACTTGTTTGCAGTGATTTTGAGAAACAGCCATTTTAGAAATCAACGTACACTTTTATGGCAACACACTCAAGTTTTGTTCTGCCTATCGCTGAATTTAGACAAATCAATAAATTATGTCATCACATGGCTATCCTAATATTTATTAAAATGTGTAATTGCGTTCTACGTGTGTGTGTGTGTATATATATATATATATATATATATATATATATATATATATATATATATGTGTATACAATTTTAATTTTTTTTTTCTTGATGCAAAGATAAAAGCTTGATACTAAAACCTGGTCAGGGTATTATCTTAAGGATAAATGCCATCAATTTTATCTTAAGGATAAATGCCATCTTATATGATAAGATCAATGCTACATTTGTTATGTGTAAGCAATCTCACTTGGCACTCTATTAAGCATACTTGTGAGATTGTGGGTGCAGGAAAAAGCTGCTACAAGAAATCTTTGAAGGGACAAAGGATTGGGTATGCTATTGGGTATGCTATTCTTCTTTTCCCTGGCAGTCCTGTTAGACATCTTCCATACAAGTTGTTGGTCATTACCATAGAATTTGGTTGGTTCAGCCTTGTATATGGCCAGCATGTGGTGCAGTCACTACTCGAAAAAGCTAACTTTTTACATTTGCGTGTTTGCTCCACAGTATTTTCTCTCCAATTATTTTGATTGATCAGGTACAAGTTTTAAACTTTGAATCAGAATTTTACTCTTCCTGTGGTTTTAGTAATGACAGTTGTGGGGGATGTAGCTCGATAGCAGCAAAGGTGTGGACCCAAACAGTCAAGACAGGAACACGCAATGCAGCAGTTTATTTAGAAAAAAAACAGAATAATGAATAAACCTTGACGTCAGGCAGAAAATGAGCAAAATAAAATACAGCCTTAACTTCAGGTAAAACAAAATCCAGCTCGTCTGAACGACTAAGTAGACAGAAATGGTAACCTAACTATACGTATGGCTTACTATCAGCCACACAAATAAAATAAGCACAACTTTGTCTCGCCAGCACAGGGTTATAGGACAGACCCAGACACCTCCTCTCACTCCTTAGCTCTGCACCAGATTGCAAGATCTGCAGTCTTTTTCTGGCCCTGTAATGATCCAAGGACTGACACCTGGAGCTGAGGCCTACTCAAGACCCGCACTGGACCACACATAAGTTAAACACCTGGGAGAGATATAGCGAGATTCCAGCAACCTGCCTGTCACCTTCTCACACATTATATAGTGACCTATGCTGCGTGAATGCATGCTAAGTTCATAAAATTATAAATATAGCCAATCTCCACTGCCCTGTGAAAGGATCACATTATAATAAATTATGGAATGTGCAGTTTGCAAGTAATATATATAACACGTGCATAAATAATTCATGATGATACAGTAATACAAGCTGCATAATAAATATATAATATGATGGATATTGTATGTTATGTTGTGGAAGGTCTCTAAATACTAATAATACTACATGGTATTTTGGGGCTCATTTCTTTCTACCTCTAAAGCTGAAATAACTATATTTATTACTTTTTCTTGTCGTCTATACCCCAAAGACCTGCATTCCATTCTAGCGTATAAATGAAAGGCATAACTTTAGGTCAGCATAGATAACTCTTGGGCAGTAAAGCAGTCTTTATGAATGTCTCTCTCGTCATTGTAACTATAGTACTTATGTTGTATGGGATGATTTTGATGCTTTCTAGTGTTTGACCTCTGAGATATACTAATGTGTGTGTGTATATATATATATAATATATATATATATATACAGTCCTATGAAAAAGTTTGGGCACCCCTATTAATCTTAATCATTTTTAGTTCTAAATATTTTGGTGTTTGTAACAGCCATTTCAGTTTGATATATCTAATAACTGATGGACACAGTAATATTTCAGGATTGAAATGAGGTTTATTGTACTAACAGAAAATGCGCAATATGCATTAAACCAAAATTTGACCAGTGCAAAAGTATGGGCACCTCAACAGAAAAGTGACATTAATATTTAGTACATCCTCCTTTTGCAAAGATAACAGCCTCTAGTTGCTTCCTGTAGCTTTTAATCAGTTCCTGGATCCTGGATGAAGGTATTTTGGACCATTTCTTTCTACAAAACAATTCAAGTTCAGTTAAGTTAGATGGTCGCCGAACATGGACAGCCCGCTCTCAAATGATCTGAAAACAAAGATTGTTCAGCATAGTTGTTCAGGGGAAGGATACAAAACGTTGTCTCAGAGATTTAACCTGTCAGTTTCCACTGTGAGGAACATAGTAAGGAAATGGAAGACCATAGGCACAGTTCTTGTTAAGCCCAGAAGTGGCAGGCCAAGAAAAATATCAGAAAGGCAGAGAAGAAGAATGGTGAGAACAGTCTAGGACAATCCACAGACCACCTCCAAAGAGCTGCAGCATCATCTTGCTGCAGATGGTGTCACTGTGCATCAGTCAGCAATACAGCGCACTTTGCACAAGGAGAAGCTGTATGGGAGAGTGATGAGAAAGAAGCCGTTTCTGCACGTACGCCACAAATAGAGTTGCCTGAGGTATGCAAAAGCACATTTGGAGAAGCCAACTTCATTTTGGAAACAAAGATTGAGTTGTTTGGTTATAAAAAAAGGCGTTATGCATGGCGTCCAAAAAGAAACAGCATTCCAAGAAAAACACTTGCTACCCACTGTAAAATTTGGTGGAGGTTCCATCATGCTTTGGGGCTGTGTGGCCAATGCCGGCACCGGGAATCTTGTTAAAGTTGAGGGTCACATGGATTCCACTCAGTATCAGCAGATTCTTGAGAATAATGTTCAAGAATCAGTGACGAAGTTGAAGTTACGCCGAGGATGGATATTTCAGCAAGACAATGATCCAAAACACTGCTCCAAATCAACTCAGGCGTTCATGCAGAGGAACAATTACAATGTTCTGGAATGGCCATCCCAGTCCCCAGACCTGAATATCATTGAACATCTGTGGGATGATTTGAAGCGGGCTGTCCATGCTCGGTGACCATCTAACTTAACTGAACTTGAATTGTTTGTCCAAAATACCTTTATCCAGGATCCAGGAACTGATTAAAAGCTACAGGAAGCGACTAGAGGCTGTTATCTTTGCAAAAGGAGGATCTACTAAATATTAATGTCACTTTTCTGTTGAGGTGCCCATACTTTTGCACCGGTCAAATTTTGGTTTAATGCATATTGCACATTTTCTGTTAGTACAATAAACCTCATTTCAATCCTGAAATATTACTGTGTCCATCAGTTATTAGATATATCAAACTGAAGTGGCTGCTGCAAACACCAAAATATTTAGAACTAAAAATGATTAAGATTAATAGGGGTGCCCAAACTTTTTCATAGGACTGTATATATATATATATATATATATATATATATATATATATATATACACACACACACCGTAGTTTTTCTGACTGTAAGACGCACTGGACTATAAGACGCACCTAGGTTTTAGAGAAGGAAAAGAGGGGGAAAAAAATTTTGAAGCAAAAAAATGGTAAAATATTTAATATGTGGGAGTTGTAGTTTTGCAACAGCTGCAAGGACACATTGACAGGTGACCCTGCAGCTGTATGGAGATCCATAGAGCGTTTTTTTTGCGGGGCCAGATGTACTTTTTAGTTCTACCATTTTGGGGAATGTCTATTGCTTAGATCACCTTTTATTTAAATCAGAGGCAAAACGGTGAAAAAAAAAACATGGCGGTTCGAAAAATATCAGTAGACCGGGCATTTTCGGACACAGGGATTCCTAATGTGTATGTGTTTCACAGTAATTTTCTACTTTTATATGTATTCTAGGAAAAGGAGGTGATTTGGAAGTTTTATTTTATTTTTTTAAAGTTTTTTTTTTTTTTTTTTCTTCACTATTTTATTGCCCCTTCCCCATAGGTGGCTTGAACCTGCAATCATTTGATTGCAAGTCCCATAGACGGCAATACAAGTGTAGTACCGCCCATGGGAGATTCTCTGCATTACTATTACGGCTGGTCATAAACCAACCACAATAGTAATATAGCTATGTCAGGCCTGGGAGCCTTCAGTTGGCTCCCAGCTGTCACCAGAACAGGTCGGCTCTTGCGACCTCGCCGCGCAGAAGCCGGCGTGCAAATTTAAAGGTATGGGGTGTATTCTATACACTTTGGGGGGAAGGGGGGGTTAAGTTTTAATGCCCGCAATTAGAATGCATTCTAATTGCGGGCATTAGCTTTGGGCCTCTGCGTATAGCAGAGACCCGGTTGCTATGGCAAGCAGCAGAGCGGCCGCCATTATTCTTACAGACCCGGCATCCCGGCAATAGAATGGTGGATGCCGGGAAGGGTTTTAGACACCGGCACAGGTGCCAGGGCCTGCAGCATTGCCACGCTCATGGAACATGGCGGACATTCGGACTATAAGACGCACCCTCATTTTCCCCCCCAGATTTTGGGGGGAAAAAAGTGTCATATATATATATATATATATATATATATATATATATATATATATATATATATATATACATATATCTATATATATACATATATCTCTTTTTCTATTTAGTGAACTGCTTTTTCTGCTAGTGTACTGTATCAAAATTTGTTGGCATTGCACTTGAATAATAATTATAAGGGATTTATAAATTAACAGCTCTCGTTTTAAAAAACCATGAAAAAGCTAGCATGCTAATTTATATCTAACATATATATCATGCTAGTATTTAATCTTTCAAGAAGTTTACAGATAAATATTGTCTTTATAATTTATATAATTCATTTTCCCTTTAAATAACTTGTTTTTGAATTTCTATATTAAGGCTGGGTCCCCACGTTGCGTTTTACAGTAACTGCAAAGTGGATCCGTTTCTGGCTAATTCCATCTAAACATTGCAGAAAAAAACTACAGTGAAAAGGCTGCATTTCAAAAACTGCAAAATGTCAATTATACCTGCATACACGCTGTCATTTTCCATATAGGTATAATAGGGCCAGAAAGTACACAGATGAAAACTCGATGCGGGAAAAAAAAGTTGTGTGATCTCTTCTCTCAAAAACAAAATGTAATAAAAACTGATCAAAAATTCTTACATGCCTACACAATGCAAGGTCTCATAACGCTACACTGAAATAAAATATAGAAAGTTATGATGGCAGGAATGCTCAGAGGAATTAAATGTTACTGATACAATCGCTAAAGGGTTAAAATGTACATAAGGAACCCGAGTTACATGCCAGATATATTTAATGGATAAATTGAAAAATCTGCAAAAAATAAAAAAAAATTCTGAAGGGTTTTGCAATTTTAATATGACTATCATGGGGTTAAAGTTTTTTTTTTTTCCAGCAGGATAAAATGATTTAGTATATGAGCAGAATAGGATAAAATCTAAAATTAAAATAAAATGAAAAAAATAAGCTTAAATGTGTTTAGATTCTGCTTATAAAATGACTATGAAATTTGCCAAAAAGAATCTATTACTAATAATCAGATCTGAATATTGAATTTCATAATTTAAATTGTAACTCCAATTATAAAACAACTTTTCATAACAGAATAGTGCATGTGAATATAGCAGACTTTGTAACCTATCTTAAGGAAATTTATTTCCTTCTCCAATTATTAAACTTGGCTACTTTTCATACCGAAGTCTATGGAGAGGGGAGGGAAAGGAGAAGGCTGCTGGAAATAACTCTCAAAACTAAATGAGGGAGCACTTGTGACACTGCAAATTTTAAAGATAGACCTCTACCACGTACAAAATTAGACATCAGCCAGCAGCAGCCTCCACCTCTTCTCTCTTTAGACTTCTGTGTTTAAGGTTAATTATGGCAACTAATGCTATAGAGATAAACTACCTAAGTGAGAATAAGGAGGGGAGAGAAATAGGAAAAATATTTCTTCAATAAGATATAGTACAAAGTTTGTTATAGTCACCTGTACAATTCATTTCTGATAAGTAGTATTTTATTTTAAGGTATTTTTTTATTTGATGTTCGCTACAGCTATACCTGCATTTTCTTGTGGGTGTAGCTGATGCTTAGTTTTCTTTCTTCACACCATGAACAAAATGAATCACTAGTGTGATTAAATATGAGATGTACGAAAAAAAAAAAAAAAACACCTTTTCAAGTTATCAGAATTCCCATATTTGTCAGGCGAGTCTGTTTCTGTTCCATGAAAGTATATATACACGTGTTTCCTGGGAAAATAAACAGTTTAGTAAGCAGAAGCTAAAACACGTTTTTCAATTTCAGACTCAAATTACTGTCATTATGTGAAATGACAAATGAAAAACAACTGCTTGACGTAGCGCCTTTATATGATCAAAAGGAGCTAATACTGGAGCAGTACTTGAGTAGGTGATATAAATGGGTAATGATTCTAACACCGAAATTAGACCCGCCTAAATGTCATCAAATACTATATATTAAAAGCATATATACAGCCTTTTTCACATATTTGCTCAGATCTTTGCAAAATCTGCCAAAAAAATGCTGTGGTTTGCAAAACCACAAATGGAAGGTAAAATCACCAGTAGATACTGTATTTACATGTTGAAGACTGACCTTAACCAGTATTACTGAATAATGCGACTGCTTTGGTTATCCATGATAAAGTCCTTTTGCATATGGGGCAGAAGGTTAAATGATTTGTATCCGCTCTGAGCAGTTAAAAAACCTTTGTGAAGCCCCTTGTTCGACCTGTGCGGAGTAGTCACACTTGTGTAACTACTTATTTTGCTTATGACATTGGCACACAGTGTACTAGCCACACCACAAGCTGGCTGGTACACTGTGTGGACCCTTAAAGCAGCACTGACTGCTGGATTCTATGTAAGATCTCCTTCAGATGTGGCCCCTGACCAAATGTAATACCCAAAAAGATCACCAATATTATTTACCAATCTCTGTTCATTGTGAACTTAGGAGTCCAGTTTTTAGAGAGAAGGCAGTCAATTTTTGAGTTCCATCATCCTCTAGAGTCCTAAAACAAGAATGAGCAAAGGTTCTGATTAATATATTACTAATTCTATGGAAGCATTTCCCAAAAGACTGCATACAGTATTGGTCTGCTTTACCCTGTCGCATAACCTTATTAAGCATACGTACAAGCAGCAGCTGTTTTGGTGGCAGTTTCCTGAACACACATTTTATAGTGTGACCAAAAGTGGACTTGAAGTTCCTGTTCCAAAACTAACATATTACTATGTTACTGAGGGGTCCTTGTACCTACTGAAACGGTTATTGTCCTTAGTTTTATAACACAGTTACTGCTGACAGATTCCCTTTTAAGAAAATCATTTAAGGTGACATTTTTCTTAATAATTCCCATACTATACAAACAAGTGTTCAGAGAAACCTTTACAATTCACAATTTCCCTTTATACTAGAAAACATCCATTGTGCAATGGCAGAGCAATCCCTGTTGCCTTGTTACAAGCCTCATCAGAAGGATGACATTGTGCACAGGATGACTTTGCTATATTAAAGAATGCCCTTTGCTTCTCTGCTACCTGGAGTACATGGAGTACACCTCACAAGGAGTAAAGAGGGATGATTCCTTATTTAGATCATCAGCATTAGTCATCTTTTGAGTGTAGAAAAAAGTAAAAGAAAGAGACTAAATTGTGTTTCATAAGAACCGAATCAAAAAAATCTTCAGTCAGTGACAGTCATTAAATAGCACCAACAGCACAATAATGGTAAACAAATATGAGTACACAATGTCCAGGATTTAGACATTATAGCAGAGTACATAACATATTTTCTGCATTTATTCATATACTACATTTATTTAGGAAAACGCAATCCAGATAAAGGGCCATTTGCATTACTATTATTACAACCTATTTAGAAAATAATGTACAGAACAAAAAGAATGTCCATTTAGAGTAAAAGGGAATTATATCAGAAATGTGAACAAAGATGGTGAGGTTTCTAGAAAAAAAAAAAATGTCCACTGTTTGGATAGGGACACACAGCAAGTTAGCAGCAGTGGAATCATCAGTGGCCCCCACTGTAATATAAGGTGAGGAAATTCCATCCACAAACTGCAGGAAAAAAAACTTTAGTGCATATCAATAATTTTTGCGGTTCAGCCATAGTCACCTTGACATTGCAAAGGTCACAACCAAAGCCAGACAATTTTAGTTGTTTTAAAGTTGTGGCTGGGTCAGCGGTTGGTTGTCCATAGTGTTCCATGTGTCCCTAGCCTTAAATATTCAAGACCTATTACTATTAGATTAGTAGGGTCGAATGCTGAATACCACGGCCGCTAAGGTAATTATTTACACTGGTTGTCAAAGCACATGCTGTCTACATCATAGTGGCAGTGCATAGTACTGCAGAAAGTCATTGGGACAAAGCTTCAAACTAAATTTCTGATCAATGGAACACAAGAGAGAGGGCAGGGGTCTGCAAAAATTCAATCTCCCATGGCTCTGAAATTGCTGGCCTAGCCTATTGGGTTGGATCTAACTATAAAGTGTATGAATGAAACCTCATTTAAATAGAATGTTTTGCTCCGTTTTTCTGATCATTGCATACAGTGTACTAAGATAAGATAATCCTTTAATAGTCCCACCTTGGGGAAATTCAGTGTGTTACAGCAGCATGGATAATACAGTAATATATTTATTATTATTATTATTATTTATTTATATAGCACCATTAATTCCATGGTGCATCCAAGCTCAGAATAGCAAATAGAAAAGATACTAAGAGTCATAGCAACTAAAAAGAAAAGAAGTCTTCAGGATCATTTAGTTCTCTGTGCGGAGTGATCTTTGCTTAGCCTGATGTTGATTATACAGCCTGACCACGGTTGGGAGGAAGGATCTTCGATATCACTCCTTCTCACACTTGGGGTGATGCAGTCGGTCACTGACAGTACAAGTGCAACAGAGATACAACCCTAGTAGGAAGTCTGTCTGAAGGCTACTCAACGGAGGGTTTTAGAGCCAGTGTTAAATTTGTATCACCATAACCTAGCACTCTAACACTTATGCAGCTTCTAAGTATAGGGTCACTGTACTACCCTTAGGAGAACATTTGGTAATCTAGTTGTCTGATGGTGACCTATTACAGTGTAACCAGTGTACTCCTCTGTGTGCTCTTTAACCCTTATTCCCCACTGAATGCCAGAGTATCAATGCGATATGTAGCAAATAAATAACTATAATTCAGGAATTACACTGCGTGAGATTTATTTGTTAGAAACTTCAGTATAGATTACTTTTGCCCATTTTCTGTCTACACTTAAAAACCATTAAGCTTTGAAAAAGGAAACAAAAATCCGTAATAACTTTGCTTTGAAGATTGTTTTTTCTTAATCAAAACCCATCCACAGCTGATTTGTTAAATCTAAGGGAAATTCATTGGTTCTACATTTTCTTTTTCTAAATTAGTTGCACTATAAATTTCTAAACACATTTTACTGTTCTCAGTGCCTTGTTTTGACAGGTACTCCAAACATTTCTAGTAGTATCGCCATTTGTTAAACATTATGTGACAGCTGCTGAACCTTTTATAGCAATAGTGATTAACACCTTCTATCAATCTGACTCCAGGGACAGTGTTCTGACTTTAATACGTTCACATTTACCCACGCATTTCAGTGACTATTAGTAAGAAATACAGATATAGCCATAGTTACTGCAACCTATTTTTGTACAATTGACAAGAGAACACTTCATTGCAAATACAGTACCACTATAAGTTGTTAATAGAGATACATGGATATGTGATATGCACAATGAAAGGTTATGTGTAATATAAGAACTATTATGCTACAAACATTGACTTTTACATTTTTAGTAAACATTTTTGTATATTTTTCATGTTCAAACAGGCAAAGTGGCTTTCCTGGCATGAATCAGAGTGGCCTTATGGGAACAAATTCTTCGTACAGTCAGTCCATGAATAACAACGCAGGCATGATGAACCCTCAAGTGGCCCCATATAACATGTTGAACAGCTCAGCAGGTAACTATAGCTGTTACTTTTTTCAGCAGCCTACAACTTGCTTGCAACATGGTGTATGCTCGATTGTAATTATTTCACTATACCGTATTTTCCGGACTATAAGGCGCACATAAAAACCTACGATTTCCTCAGAAATCGTAAGTGCGGCTTATAGTCCGGTGCGGCTTATATATGGATGGAAGCGGCAGCAAAGACTGCGTGCCGCTTCCATACATACATAAAAGGCACCGTAAGGGTGCATTCACACTACCGAACGCCGGCGTGTATCACAGCCGTACACGCCGGCGTTACAGCAGGGCTGCCAGACACTTCCTATTCATTTCTATGGGAGCAGGCATGCGAGCGCTCCCCATAGAAATGAATGGAAAAAAGCAGTCCATTCATTTCTATGGGGAGCGCTCGCATGCCGGCTCCCATAGAAATGAATGGGAAGTGTCCGGCAGCCCTGCTGTCACGCCGGCCTGAAACAGAACGTGAAACTTACCCAGCGGTGCAGGGCGGGCGGGCATTCAGGCCTCCTCTGCCTCCGATGTTCCGTCCTTCTCCTCCGGCGCTCGCTGATAATGGCCGGGGCGCATGCGCAATATCATAATGCTTCTACTGCGCATGTGCCCTGGCCATTATCAGCTTGCGAGCGCCGGAGGAGGACGGAACATCGGCTGGCACGCGGGGGGTTAAGCGGCCGCTGGCAAAGTTCGCCTGCCGCCGCTTTCAATAAGATATAATGCGCACCGGACTGCGGCTTATAGTCCGGTGCGCCTTATATATGAACCGAGACGGACTATAAGGCGCTCATGGGCAATGCGGCTTATAGTCCAGTGCGCCTTATAGTCCGTAAAATACGGTAATTAAGATTCATGGATACTTCCGCCATAGCTATGTGTATGTTATAAACTAACTGGGTATTACTCTAGCATGTATCCACCTTGGCAACAGTGATGCCCCGTTACTCTAGCATGTCTCCACCTTGACAAAAACTGTATCCACGTTAATGTATCATATACATAACAGTAGGATTTAATAGTAGGTATGTACGTACTTATCACATACCATAATAATTAAAAGATGAATAACAGATAACCTCAGATTGTAAGTACAATACTGTTTTTGTGGCTTATACCGTTTTGGGAATCAGCCGAAATGGCGTTGCAAGATCCTAGTCTGTTGAAGCTTTGTGCTGTAGTCTCCATTGAGGAACTAGCTTCTGAGTACGCTCGTCAAAATGGCTTACTTCTTTCCGAGCAACAGCTCCAGCAGCAACAACAACCACAAGAACAATGTCTTCTTGGCACACCTCGTTGCACCGAAACATTTAGAAGGCGATCCAAGCGTATGCGTCAAAAAGATTACTTAGGTTTCTGTTGTAGCAAGTGCAAGAAGTGGAGGTCAGCGAAAAATGCTATAATTGAGGGAGAAATTTGCGGCGCCTCGTAGGATAATCAGTTGCGTTCGTTTTCTGCCACAGTCGCAGCAGATGGCAAGTCTCGCACCAAAGTTTCGATCAAGGCTGCGCTTGCCATCATTTATCTTTGGGCTAAAAATCTCTCCTTGCTGCAAACGTGGTCAATGCTTCATGACATGATTTCCAGACAGATGAAAGTGGAGACATGCTAGAGTAACGTGGCTGCACTTTAGCCAAGGTGGATACATGCTAGAGTAATACCAACTACCTGCCTCTGTGGATTTCCTATTCGATGTTGCACCCATTTGCTGTAGTTTGCTTAACAAGGTGGTGGTTCCAGGAGGAGCAAAACATTGCATTTCCGGAATAAACTTAGATTTGTTTTCACTCCTTTGTATAAGTGTCATATACAGGGCTGTAGCTCAACTTCCTTTTACCTGGGAAAAAGGTTCAGGTCATTTGGGCAAACTGTCTTATTGGTATACAGCCCAAGGCACATGTCTTTGTTGCTCACACCCAGGTATGACCCAGACCATAGATTTCTATTCATCTATAATTTAGCATATTTAGCTTTGTCACTCATTTATTCAGATTCATATCTGAAACTTTTTTAATATTTTGTGTAAGTGCCTACACTAAGACAAGCACGTGCCATAATAGTTTGTAGCCAAGTCTTAGATATGTCATTGTCCTGTGACAAGCCTCAGTGAAGGTGAACTTGCTCATGAGTTTCTGTTCCTCTTGACACAGATGTCAAGGACAAACTTCATGTTCTTTCCTTTGTTATTTGCCAGCACATATTTGGTCATCATTGTAAATGCCCACTTCAGGGTATGTTACCATGGGACTTAAAACGTTTTTGTACTTTGCTTGCAGATTTCATTGCAGAAATTTGGCATTTGCTAGTGATTTCACCCTTTGCACTGCAAAGTCTGAAATCCATAGTGAAAATCCACACCAATATGTATGACAAAGTTAAAATCCACATTATAGTTAACTTTCTGCACCGATTCATCATTTGGGGTGTAGGTATTAAGTTTGTATACTGGATGCAACAATTCATCCCTCTATGACACCACCTCATGAGCATTCCATAACTTCATGTTTTTGTGAAAATAGGATGTTCTTCATTGTAATTGCTGCGTAAAATTCTACCGTGACTACTGTACCTTTACCAGTATGAACATAATGCAATATAATTGGAAGTTATTGCATTGGGCCCCACTGACCACATACTGACCATCACTCACACTAATGGGGCAATATACTGTGTGTGTGATATTATGGGTCCCCCGGATATAGCTTTGTAAGGGGTCCCAGAAATTCCAAATCCCACCAGAATATAATCTGTAGAAGATGTGAAAGTTCTGTATAATCTTATGACCGATCAGAGATACCTTGAGAGCAAACTAACTGTCTCTAGAAGCAATGTGTATATTGACAGATGACACTAAATGTCAGCAAGGCTCAAAATGGACCATGTGAACGTATCACTTCAGCCTTTATTGTCTGATCGGATATAAGGTAGAATGTATGTATTTTTCTTCCTGGAATTGATGGATTTTAAGATTTTTTTCTGTCTTGCCACACAGCACACTGCCATGGCATATATGGGAGCCCATAAACTTTGACATTCTGAATTAGCGTTTTGTCTAAATAAAATGTACTTGAACTATGCTTGTGTGAACAATCCTTTTTAAGTGTTAGGGGAAAGGTGTACATATTGTCACACTCACTTTTGTTCTAACATCTATTTATGCGTTCGGTTAGTACTTTCAATCTTATTCTGGGGCACAATGTAAAAAAAATAATAATAATTCTGAGCCTTTTAAGAAGACTAGTGTTCCCCATATTGTATCCTGTATCTCCCTTTGCCCTCTCACCCAAGTCATCTTTCATTAAAAAATGTAACCGATTTCTGGAGTTTTGACAAATGCTGATATGAGGTCTATTCTGTTCTATTATTGGATATACACCTATAGAAAGTAATGAGTCCGTTGTATAGGAACCTACATTTCAAGTTTGTATTCCCTTTGCCTGTATCTTCTACATCAATGAATTTTCAAGATGCACTATTGTCAGGCTTTCTGTGGGAAGACAAATCAATCGCAGTCTGTGAAAAGAAAGTCAATTGGTAACCTTGAGATAAGCAATAAGTGACCTGAAAAAGGAGACTTTAAGGGGATGTTTCACCAGGAAATTGCCTATTTTTAAACCAATTTTTTATGTTAAACATATGTTAGAATGTTTGATGATTCTTAAAAATTTTCTATTTCGCTATCTATATTTACAATAAATAAAGCACTAGGTATTGCATTTTTCAGGCTCTCCGCTAAGCCTAACTGTAGACTGCACTTCCCAATTCTGTATCAATTTTCACAACATTTAGATCTTATATCAGACAGGCAGTATTACAATAGAAGATAACACCTCTATAGATAGTCCCACTGACCCATCATTTCATCCACAACTGACAATAGATAATGTCCCAGCTTATCTAGTCCCCCTTCTTGCATAGAGAATGTTTAGAACAATCTACTACAGTATAATGCGTCTGCTCTGCCTCCTGCCTATTGCTGCCTATGGCATTGAGCCTGCTGTAAAGCATATTATCAGTAAATGTTCACAGGGCAGAGAAGAAACTCATACAGCCCCTTAATCACATATAGTAAAGTGATATTCCACTATTAATACAAAAAAAATTGATGTTACATTCCCTTTAAAACTCTGTATCAAAGCAGCAAGTGTAGCATTGTAGGAGACATTATACTGATCACCATCATTCCTTAACATAGTCAAATATATACATCATTTCTTTGCAAAAGCAGTTTTATACATATGAAAATGAGGATCAAGTGCAATTGGATGTGCCAATGAAACCTGATGCTCTGGCACACTCCTATTGCACTTGAGACTATTTACATATTTATAAATGGCTTTTTCAAGAAAATGGTGCAACTTTTGGACTGTCTAATATGGTATCATATCATGGATAGTGCTGAGCATAATGTCCCCTACAGTACAGTGTGGCTGGGTAGATATTCCTGATGACAGACTCTTTTATGTATCTTCTTGTATCTCTTTTCTACAAGACCATTAGTTTGAAGCCACTTGAATGGCTGAGAGGAGCAAAATAAAACTCTGAACTGTGATTGGTTACAGGTAACTTGTCTTCTCCTAGACAGGCTATTGGCTTGTGTAGCAGATACCACATTGGTCCTCACTTATAAACGTAGCTGAGCGCATATGACCTTATTGCATATAATGGCCAATCACAGGGCAGTTTTCATTTCTCCCTAGCAATCCGCTTCAATTTCTTAAACAGGTTTTCCAGTCTCCGACCTTTATGGCACATATACTGGAAACGCCATAAATGTCTCATGGATACCGGTCCATTCATTGCTATAGGAGATTCAAAAACACCCAAGAAAGCACTTTATAGGGAGAGAAAATTCCTTTACATTGTTATGGAGAAATGAAAGGAATTTTCCCATGTTAGATGTTTATGGTAAATCAGCAAAATATTTCCTCGGCTGTTTTCGGAACATCTATGGAAATCAATTGACTGGCATTTATAAGACATTTTTAGCCTATCCAGAATATATGCTTATAAAGTGGCAGCATACGTCACAGTACTGTACAGATTGTAAATTGCAATTTTATTTTTATGCATAGGAGGTTTTGGGGTGTGTCTTAGCGTGCTTCGGCTTAAGTTTCAGCTCTAGATTTCTGGCAAAGAACCTTTCCCCCCCATTTGCATGTGAATAAAAAAGCGATTGAAAATGAGGCTCAAAATCTGAATATAAGGCATATTAGAAAACTGCGGAATCACCTTTACAAGGTGCTGTGAGCAGGTTTATTACCAATGTACTGCTGACAGACTCCCTTTAATTTCACTATGTCATACATATTTAAATATATACTATATAATATATATATATATATATATATATATATATATATATATATATATATATTATATATATATTACTTTATATAGATAGATCTTTTAATAAAACTATTGAGGAACTTCTCTGAAAGATATTTCATCAGGAATCATTGACAGTCTGATAACTATTAAATGCAGTTGCCATTGATATACCATAAGCCAGCATTAATTTGGGTTATCCTGTGTAATACTAACAATGTTGTGCAGTGCTAGGATATATATTTTACGTTGGCTTCAGTGCGCTATGTATTTTATATATAGCATGCTGACACAAAGTTACTTCTGTACATTTACAGCCCTAAATTGTGGCTTAGTATTAGCAACAGTTATTTATTTTGCTCTTTACTCGGCAAGCAGCAACTCTTACCTGAAGCTAGCAGATGGCAGATTGCCCTTCTTAGGGAATTTATTTACTCTTGTGAAATACCCAACTTAGAAAAACGATTTAACGTCAGTAGCACAGTTTTTTTTTTCATCTTTAAGTCACTTGACCATATCTTTCCCTACAGTAAAAATATACTTGATGCCTTGTCGTCTTTGTGACAGCTGCTTGTGGAGTGCAGACTTAAGATCATTACAAATCTTTGCAGATATTCAGACGATCTGTACCTGCCTGTAGTAGAGTGTACTGCTCCCTGTGACAATGTAGTGTGTGTGGGGATATTTAGCTATATAATATTAGACATTTTAAAATATAGATAGAGATATATAATAATACACTTACAACATGTTTGCTACGGTATAGGATTTTTAACATATACATTAAAGCAGTTGATAGTCATTGAAAATAATTTTGCGTTTGATATCATTTGTAACCAGTGCATTGACCACATCATTTTTACTTGTCTAATTTAATACAGTGTAACATTATTAATAACACAAGGGTATAACTGAGTATTGTAAGGAGTGTTTAGTTGAGTGTCGTCTTGCAATTTACTCAAACTCGCACAACAAAAAAAATGAGCAATTTTGAGGGTATTTACCAGGGTATTTTCATACCCTAAGGACAATGATAAGCTGTCTGAAGAGGCCACAATGCTCTAGCTTTTCATTGTTTACTAAGCAGAGTTCTACTGCAATAGAATGGGACAGAGCTATGTGTAGTACCAGACAAAGCCGCTACAAACTGTACAGCGCTGTGTCTGCTAATGAAGAGGCCACATTGCTTACCTGAGTGCCAGGAGTCAGACAGACACCCAGAAGAAGCCAAGAACAGGCCAATATTAGTCTTGAAAACTGAGGCTACGTGTTGCTGGAGTCTTTTGAGCCAAAGCCAAGAGTGCCTTCAAAATGGAAGGAAAAACTTTGACTTCTCCCTCCTGCTAAATCTACTGATGATTTTCAAAAATATAACTTGTTTTACCTATAAAAACGCTGTATTTGCAACTTATCGAGAAAGTTTGCTTTATACCATATTAATATTAAGGTTGTTGGTGTGATTGGCAAATACTATTTTAGCATGAAGTGGGTAGCTTAGTTTAAGTGCACCACCGTTTTATTCCATTCTATGGGGTTTATGAAGATAGCAGGCTATGGTCCTCAGCGATCTTCAGGGTCCCCATTTCTCATGATTGAGGGAGGGGTCCAGCCATCAGATGCTTAAGTGTTTTGAGTTTACAGCTATGGGGAAATGGTGACATGACTTAATTATATGAAGCAAATTAGATCTCTTGATCCCTTTCATCTTATATTTATGGTCTGAGTAATAAACCTTTACTGTTACTATAGGGACTGTATAATGGTGTCCTGTAGAAAAAGAATTAAGAGCATGCTGTCAGGACCCAGTTCAGTTGACAGCAGCATAGCGTATTATAGCTTTTTTCCGCTGCAGTAAGATAAAAATTGGTTTCCTGCCTGATAAACAAGAAGTAATTGTAAATGCACATAGCACATGGCAGGGTAGAGTTTTGGCAGTGCTGTGGTTATTATAAACCTGCAGTGATGCTTCAGATATTAGCAAATTAGCACTGTGGTGCTTGCCAGTTTGTTCGCCAGGGTCCTGCATAAGCTCTCACTGCTGTAATTAAATCTAATTATTTTCTAAAACACAGTAATATGCTACTATGTGCAATAATCATTTCTACAAGACAAACTCAAACTGTGAATTTTTTTTTTAGCTTATTATCCTGATTTGCTAGCAGTCATTCATAGATTTTGTTTAGATTTTTTTTTTTTTATAAGTACCATATATTTAATGGATATGAAATCGTCATACATCCAGCTTCTCTATCCCCCAAATTAAATGAACGGCCTTCATTGTAACGCATTAAGGCTGTGGATCTGCTAGGGCAGAATCACTCTCACATAGGGTAAGTCAGTAATATAACATACTAGCTTCTGCCCGTGACTTCGTCTGCGGGTTGTTGGCATGTATGAGCCGCCTAAATTTAGCCAATTGCTGCCGTCAATGGTTTGCGTGCTGCCGCTTTTCTGCAGCTCTCAAGCTGTCCTGCTGCTGAACTTGTTTCTTGCACTGTGCCTGTGATTGATCTGGCATCTCAGCAGCTCACTGGGACGCCATATAATGAGCGTGTTGTTGGCGTTGATGATCCGCCTGCTGTGGCGTTTTGGCGGCTCTCAAGTTGGGCTGGCACTGAAGTTGTTCCTGGCACCGTGCCCATGATTGTTTCAGCATCTCAGTAGCTCGCTAGGATGCCATATAATGAGCATATTCAGAAAATTGCTGCCGTTGATTGTTTGCCTGTTCTGGCTTTTTGGCAGCACTTAAGCTGTCCTGCTGCTGAACTTGTTCTTCACACTGTGCCTTTGATTGTTCTGGCATCTCAGCAGCTCACTGGGATGCCATATAATGAGCATGTTGTTGGTGTTGATGATCCACCAGCTCCAGTGTTTTGATAGCGGTCAAGCTGGCCTGCCGCTGAACTTGTTCCTCGCACTGTGCCCGTGATTGTTGCAGCATCTCAGCAACTCGCTGGGACACCATATAATCAACGTGTTGTGGGCGTTGATGATCGGCAGATCTCAAGTTGCTCTGGCACTGAACTTGTTCCTCGCACCGTGCCTGTAATTGTTCCGGCATCTCAGCAGCTCGCTGCGATGCCATATAATGAGTGAATTGTTGGCGTCAGCTGCACTCCAGGAGAACTCTGTGACTTCTGGCTTCCTTCATAGTTTTCGTTGTTTGCGACAAATTAGATTTTCTTTTCCCCAGCATGTTTAAAATTGAGAAACTTCCAATTTGGATTAAAGGTGTTTGGCCATGTCAGTTTGTCTGCAGTGACTGGACCAGATCAAATAATATGCTAATGCATGAACACTGAGGGTTAGCGTGTGTTTACACAAAGAGATAACAGCCCTGGCTTTCTCAGAAGCAGAGATAAGCAGGGTAATATAGTATGTGAATAAAAATTCCTAACAGTTATCCATGTCATTTACCGGGATAAAAAGTAGCCTACGTGTTAATCGAGGTTATAATCTATCTATGTGCCAAATTTCATTCAAATCCATTCAGCCATTTTTGTGTGATTGAGGAACAAACATACAAACTTTCACATTTTTATATCAGCAGGGTGGTTAGGGGTTGTCATCTTCACCAGTATGTATCCATATTTAAGTTTTCAGTCCCATAAATTATATACTACTATACTATGGAATTCATATTATTCTATTTAGAGACTACTTATAAAACCATACTTTCATGTTTTTTGTTTTTTCTTCCTTAGGTCACTTAGGTCTTGCTGACATGATGAATCCCGGTGAATCTAAGTTGCCATCATCCCTCAAACATGATGGCAAAGAAGATGGGCCACCTCCCCCTGAACCAAAATCAAAGGTATTCCCTTCTGCATGTGGTACTGGTTTTGTGGCCTTGCTGTGTCGTTCATATGGTCTTCCATTACCTGGTTTATTTTCCCCTTCTCTGTTTGGTTCTCTCCTGCATGTGTTCTTCATCTGTTTCACGGGCCTCTATTTGTTTAGATGGTCTGGATCTGAAAGTTACTAGTTCTAATGGCATTTAACTTTAAAGCAAAGGAGTGAATATGAGCTTGGGGATATCAAGCTGGTGGGGTTTGGAAGGGACTTCTGTGCCTGGTTTCTAAACTGCAACCATTTTCCCTTCTTGCCTTCAGTTTAAGCTTCTGTTGTTGGCCGTCTAAACAGCACCATAGGCATAATTAATATTTTGCTTTTTCCCTTCAAACATAAGGCAAGCAGCTTTTATTTTATTTTCATTGACGGGGCAATCCATGCTTAAGCATTTCATGTTTGCTTGGAGTAAGCATGGTGGCTTAGTAACATTAGCCAAGCATCTAAGAACTTGCCAAATTGTGCACTAATTGCTAGCCAATGAATTAACAATCTTGAGTTCATGCATCTTATATGCTTGTCTTTTTACACCTCCCTCTTTCCATACATGCAACATTTTTGCATTACCAGTTGATCTATTTCCTTTTGGTAATGTCTGCCCTGCTCTTGTCAATTTTGTTTGTATTCTACAGGATAGCTACAGTTCACAGGGTATATCTCAGCCCCCAACCCCAGGCAACCTGCCAGTCCCTTCCCCACTGTCCCCAAGCTCCGCTAGCATCTCCTCCTTTCATGGAGATGAAAGTGATAGCATTAACAGCCCAGGCTGGCCAAAGACTCCATCAAGCCCTGTAAGTGGCCCTGTTTTGCTATTTTCTATATGGAAATAATTGAATTACTGTTAGCTTGTTTTGCCTACCTTTTATTTTTTTGTTTTCATTCTTATGTGCTTTTTTTTAATCTTTTGTTAATAGTAATTTTTTGTTTCTAGAGTAAATGAGTTTCTAGGTTGGGAAATGGATTTATTGTATTAACAGTGGCTTATTCACACTACTGTGTTGCCTCCGTTAATCGCTGTCTCTTTTTCCCAGACTGTCCACGGGTGTTTGAATGGAACTTACTGCAGCCTTGTGAGTTACGATGCAGTGAGCTCTTGAATGGCTGGATTGCTACTGTATTGAACGGACATAAATCTTCAGGCCCTTTGGGAGCTCACTGTATCATAACTCACTATTATGCATTGTATTCCATTCATATGCCTGTGGGCAGTCTGGGAAATACGGTGGAATACAGAAACAATAGTGTGAATAAGACCTAACTGACATCAGACCAACTCACACATCAGAAAGCAGAATTTAACACATGATAGTCAGTCGTGCTAAATATAAAGATAGTCAATCTGTGCTTTGAATATAGTTGGCTTTCATTTATTCAGTGGTGTAACGGAAATGATACTTAGTATTTTATATTTTTGTGTTCTTTAGCTGTACATAACTTACCTAGATCCTGTGCAAATCTGTTAATGGAATTAATTTATGTGAATTTATGTTAAAAAATAATTGAACTTTAATCCAGCCCAGAATTTGTTGTGTACACCGTACAAGGGTAGATTCACACTATTGTTTATAGGTCAATTGTTCTGATCCATCGAGGAATCCGAACAATGAATAAACTTTGAAGTTGTGTGATTGACGGATACAAATGGTACACTTTCTGTTCATATATGCCTACTATGTTATAGGATAAGGGTTAACTTTATGATTAGAGGAGGTCCGATTGTCAGGACCCCCAATGATCCGGATCAAGTGGAAGGCTGAGAATGCTCCCTCCAACTCCATTCATTGTCTAAGGGAGTGCAAGAGATAGCAGAGTAAAGAGATCTGGTATCTCTGGCTCTCCTTTAGTGAATAAATAGAGTGATAGTGGGCACCGTCTGCCGCTCCATCAGGATGGGAGAACCGGACCCTGTTTTTAGGATCAGTGGGGCTCCCACAGGTCGGACCCCTCTGATCAGCAAAACTGCACTGGTTTGTACTGTGGATTGTCTTGGATACTATGGCAGCTTTCAAGCATGTTGTTTACAAATAAGGGAAAGACCTTGTGGTATGACAAACCTTGAAAAGTAAATCCAGCAACCAGCCACTTCCTTAAAAATCTTTCATTTTATTAGCATAATTCCTTTAAAATTGCATGATGTACAACATCTAGGTGACACTCCTTCGATGGACAGAAGAACAGCTGACGCGTTTCGGAAATTATTTCCTTATTCGTAGCTACGAATAAGGAAATAATTTCCGAAACGCATCAGCTGTTCTTCTGTCCATCAAAGGAGTGTCACCTAGATGTTGTACATCATGCAATTTTAATGGAATTATGCTAATAAAATGAAAGATTTTTAAGGAAGTGGCTGGTTGCTGGATTTACTTTTCAAGGATTGTTCTGCCCAGGAGCGCCCTGGACCGAGGGGCTTATTCCGTGCACCGCTGCTTACACACAGAAACGTGAGTGTTATCCAAGTTAACTTTTCCATAAATATAACGTTATTTCTCTGGCAGTGGGCTGTATATTTTTCCCTCCCTCTCCCCCGTGCCTTTCCTTACTATACTTGTGGTATGACCTTCATGTTAAAGTAAATCATGCTGAAAAGCGAAATGGTCCAGATCACTTGGTATACTCAGAATGACTAACAGTTGTGATCTGTACTATTTACTACTACATCATACTACAGTGGATTAATTATAAAAACATTGATAATTTCACATGAAAGAGATGTAGATGATCTTTTCCTATCTATGGAATTAAATGTTCCATATGGTAAAAAAAAATGCAAGAAACCTTGTGGCCAGTAAAGGGATTCTGTCAAAAGAATCCCTTGAACTAAGTACACGTAGGAATAGCCTTAAGAAAGGCAATTCTTCTCTTACCTTTATTATTCTGCTCTGCGCCGCTGTTCCTGAGAAATTTCTTATTTCTTCCATATGCAAATGAACTGTCAGACAGCACTGGGGGTGTTCCCCTTTTCTTATACAGCACAGGGGGCGTCTCCTGTGCTGTCCGAAAATACTGCAGCAACACCGCTGTCTTCTTCTCTCTACCACCTCTTCGCCTCTTCCTGTTTGAGTAAAAGGTAATGCCCCCTGTGTTGTCTAAAAGATCATTTACATATGGAAGGAATTAGAAATTTCTCAGGTACGGCAGCACGGATCAGAAAAATTAAGGTGAGAGAAGAATGAGCCTTTCTTAAGGCTATTTTCCGATGTGTACTTAGTTTAAATTTAAAAAAAAAAAGAAAAAAAGAAAAAGGGATTCTAATTATAAAATCCCTTTAAAAATAATTGAACCATGCCATATTTTTTATGATTGTTACAAAGTGAAGGCATTATATTCCAATAAAAATGCTCCATGTGAGTGCCGCTTTACATCGAAGTGAAAGTACCAGTGGCCTAGGAATATAGCTGCATCCAGATACATAGTGTGTTACCACCATAATGAAGCTGCCACACGGTGCCCTTGGACGCATACATTTACCACTAATTGGGGGCTGCACATGTACTTTCATTGCTTCTAATGGGAAGGTACAAGTGCGTTTTAGGAAATGGCTATAAATGCATGTGTCCAGAACCATCTTGTGGCAGCACTTCTTTGTTATGGTTTGTGATATATGACTTTAGTATAAAGGTCGGCAGCCTTACAATTATTGCGCGGCACTCTAAACACCTCATGTTTGATTACTTAATTTAAAATTGACACGTTGAACAAAAAAAGGTTGCCTACCTCTGCCCTAAGGATTACTTGTTAAATTGGAAATACCCCAGTTGGAAATTTCTAATACAAAAATATTAAAATCCCTAAGCTCTTTTATCTGTTTCCATATCTCCCATTACTATGTATGGCGTCAGACCACACATTCTTAGCTACCTCCTCTATACAAATCCTGCTCACTGATTCGGGTGCATGCGGACCACAACTAATCAATTATTTATCTCCTATCCAAGTATTTTTAGTGGGAAAAGCCCTTAAAAGAAGGAATGTATACATATCCCTGGATATAGCCTTGTTACATTGGATATAAATATCTCTTGTGAAAAAGGTGATGGCAGTGTAGAATAAAATATGGCTAATATGACAAAGCATTTTACTTTGACTTTACACATACAGGTTCTATATTTACTAAATCAAAGGTTTGGAAACACTTGACTAAAATCATGTTTTTCAAGTGATTCAGGACTTAAAATGAGCACGGGTTGATATGTGAAGGTGGTATAAAGTAATGGGGCAAGACAGAGATTAGAAATATATAACTCAAGATTTGATTTACTGTAAAATTGGTGTCAGTGCCTCCAGAACCCACCCAGAGTGAGTGATATACGTTCTTATAAGTTTGGAGGCTGGAGAATAGTCAGATGCCAGTGGAGGAGGAGAAGCAGGACCAAACTACTTTCTCTGGCACCATTCACAGATTTGTTCTATATTTGTTTGTGAAAATATTGAAATAGAAATGTCTAGCATCTCCTTACTTCTATCTGATTCTGAAATACAGGAGCTTTGGAAATTAACCCAGCATGGCTCCCTCTCTTATTACTGGTATGCAGCCTAGACCAATGTTCAGATGATTCATAGGGGGAAATATTAGAACAGTTCATCATGCGTCAGAAATTCTAGACCAGTCAGGAGCTGGCATAAATTTCTGGTATAATTTAAACCAGTTTCCTGGGAGTTGGGAAAATTACAATGTGGTACTCCCTTGGCAAAAATATGGGCCTTGGGTCAAATATGAATTTTGAAGAAATATTAACCCTTTCCCGACTCCAGGTATTTAAACATGATGACTTCTCGGGAGCCGGGTGACCGCTATAGACGCCGGGTGTCTACTGTTTTATACAGTAGACACCCAGTGCTAATGCCCCTGGTCAGTGCCCGCACAGATCGTGGGCATTAACCCCTTTGGCGCCTTGGTCAGCGTGGGCACCGCCATTTTGCCAGGGCCAGGGTCTCGTCATGACAGCAGGGAGCAATAAATTTTGAATAAAAAATTTGAATAAAAAACGATCAAAGCAATAACAATTCTCCAAAATGGTATAACTAAAAAGTACACCCGGCCCCGCAAAAAAAAAAGAGACGCCCTTTGCATCCCTGTACACAGAAGTATAAAAAAGCTACAGGTGTCAAAAGATGGCGAATTTTAGAAAAAAAAAAAATTGGCACAGTTTGGGATTTTTATTAAGGGGTTAAAATGTAAATAAAACCAATTTGGTATCCTCGGAATCATACCGAAGAATACAGGTGGCATGTCATTTTGGCTGCACAGTGAACACTGTAAAAATGAAGCCCATAAGAAAGTCACACTTTTTCTTCAAATCTACCCATTCTGAATTTTTTTCCAGCTTCCCAGTACATTGTACAGAATAGTTAATGGTAGCATCATGAAGAAAAATTTGTCCTGCAAACATTAAGACCTCATATGGCTCTGAGAGCAGAAAAATAAAAAGTTATGGGGTTTGGAAGGAGGGGAGTCAAAAACGAAAATCAAAAAATGCCGTTGGCGGGAAGGGGTTAAATTCATCTCATAGTGTCCAAAGAGGTTCCTGCTGAAAAAAAAAAAATCTTTAAAAGGCAGTCTTTTTAGCCTTTATAATAAGGAATGGTCTGGGACATTTTGCATATAGTGTAATGTGGAAAAAATTAGACCTGGGGTCAATGGGGTGAGTCTTTGAAATATTTTCTTTAACTACAGTGAAACCTCCAAGGATGTGCCCGGCAATAATTGGAACTCCTTCCACAAGTGGTTGGAAAGCTCTTTAATTGGCATTTTAGAAAATATTATAACCTGCATTAAAAATGTTAAACCAACAAAAGGAAAATAAAGAGAGAAAAATGGATACATTTGTCCACATGTTTAGATCTATACAACGTGAACATTAGCAGGAACAAAATTACTAAATGAAACAATGGATTTCTGCAGAGAAGTAGTGGTGGAATAGTACATGGCAACCATTCATTTGCTAGCTTTCATTTGATGTTTTCCTACATAGCCGTAGCTCTGACTGCAATGTGATCTGGTTTCTATAGGAACAGCCATGCTTTGTATTGATATATATGGTACACCTATTGTAAATTCTATGTATATTCATTCTTTGACTATTTATACATGCTACCAACTCCAAAGTGGCTTCTAATATTTGTAAAAAAAAATTATAGTAGGGGGTTACATTATTCTTTGTAATATACAGCACTTCTTTGTGAATACTAAATAGTAAAAGTAAATACCGTACATAAAATGTATATAATAGTAAATATTTAAAAAGATCTCATGTATTCTGACGTTCTTCATAGCAGTGGCACAGATCCTTATGATAAAATCTGTTGCTGCTTAGGAACCTTTTTTTTTTCTTTTTTATGCAGAGAACTTTGTCAGTCGACACTTAGCAGCACACAATTTGTGACTACTAGAGATGAGCGAACACTAAAATGTTCGAGGTTCGAAATTCGATTCGAACAGCCGCTCACTGTTCGAGTGTTCGAATGGGTTTCGAACCCCATTATAGTCTATGGGGAACATAAACTCGTTAAGGGGGAAACCCAAATTCGTGTCTGGAGGGTCACCAAGTCCACTATGACACCCCAGGAAATGATACCAACACCCTGGAATGACACTGGGACAGCAGGGGAAGCATGTCTGGGGGCATAAAAGTCACTTTATTTCATGGAAATCCCTGTCAGTTTGCGATTTTCGCAAGCTAACTTTTCCCCATAGAAATGCATTGGCCAGTGCTGATTGGCCAGAGTACGGAACTCGACCAATCAGCGCTGGCTCTGCTGGAGGAGGCGGAGTCTAAGATAGCTCCACACCAGTCTCCATTCAGGTCCGACCTTAGACTCCGCCTCCTCCGGCAGAGCCAGCGCTGATTGGCCGAAGGCTGGCCAATGCATTCCTATGCGAATGCAGACTTAGCAGTGCTGAGTCAGTTTTGCTCAACTACACATCTGATGCACACTCGGCACTGCTACATCAGATGTAGCAATCTGATGTAGCAGAGCCGAGGGTGCACTAGAACCTCTGTGCAAACTCAGTTCACGCTAATAGAATGCATTGGCCAGCGCTGATTGGCCAATGCATTCTATTAGCCCGATGAAGTAGAGCTGAATGTGTGTGCTAAGCACACTCATTCAGCACTGCTTCATCACGCCAATACAATGCATTAGCCAGTGCTGATTGGCCAGAGTACGGAATTCGGTCAATCAGCGCTGGCCAATGCATTCTATTAGCTTGATGAAGCAGAGTGTGCACAAGGGTTCAAGCGCACCCTCGGCTCTGATGTAGCAGAGCTGAGGGTGCACAAGGGTTCAAGTGCACCCTCGGCTCTCCTACATCAGAGCCGAGGGTGCGCTTGAACCCTTGTGCAGCCTCGGCTCTGCTACATCAGAGCCGAGGGTGCGCTTGAACCCTTGTGCACACTCTGCTTCATCAAGCTAATAGAATGCATTGGCCAGCACTGATTGGCCAGAGTACGGAATTCGGCCAATCAGCGCTGGCCAATGCATCCCTATGGGAAAAAGTTTATCTCACAAAAATCACAATTACACACCCGATAGAGCCCCAAAAAGTTATTTTTAATAACATTCCCCCCTAAATAAAGGTTATCCCTAGCTATCCCTGCCTGTACAGCTATCCCTGTCTCATAGTCACAAAGTTCACATTCTCATATGACCCGGATTTGAAATCCACTATTCGTCTAAAATGGAGGTCACCTGATTTCGGCAGCCAATGACTTTTTCCAATTTTTTTCAATGCCCCCGGTGTCGTAGTTCCTGTCCCACCTCCCCTGCGCTGTTATTGGTGCAAAAAAGGCGCCAGGGAAGGTGGGAGGGGAATCGAATTTTGGCGCACTTTACCACGTGGTGTTCGATTCGATTCGAACATGGCGAACACCCTGATATCCGATCGAACATGTGTTCGATAGAACACTGTTCGCTCATCTCTAGTGACTACTTCTACACCAAGCAGACGAACAGTGGTTATTTTACAGTTTCAGAAATGTTGTACCATCCTTGTGTTATTTTGTCTGCAAAACCTTGTGTGCATCTATTTTGTTACTATAGTGTTTGCTAAAAGGAAAGATCCAGTTTAAAGAATGAGCTGAACATATTTATTTCTATTTACATGTATTATAGAATGATAACAATTGAAACAATGCAAACACTGCTCAGTGCACAGTGGATGTTTGCTCTCTGTAGTTCAGTACAAGGGATCTACACGTTGGCTTTATCTTTTCTACTATGGAGGGATAAGCTGAGTAGATGTGTGTTCCATGATTTATGTGGTTCATGTCCATTTTAGACTACTTGTACCTACTGACAAGGACGATTGTTAGCTCTATATGAACGTTCATCTCATGACTGCTACATCTGTATATTTACATAGAATGAATGGCAATACAAACTGTATCAATCTGTACATACATGCAGATGTGGCAATGTACTTGTTTTTATCACTGACTATGGAATATGTGTGCCATTACTAGTAACCTTCACTTCTAAATACCTGCAGGTGTAGAATATCTATGTTGTCTATAAGTTCATGGTAAGATTCAGTGATTGCAATGTTCTTACCCTCTTCCAACACGATACAGAAAGCCAACTCTTCTACTTCCACTGGAGAAAAGATCACAAAGCTCTATGAGATGGGAAGTGAGCCTGAGCGCAAGATGTGGGTAGACCGATACCTGACCTTTATGGAAGAGAGAGGAACGCCAGTAGCAACATTGCCTGCAGTTGGAAGAAAACCCCTGGACCTGGTCAGACTTTACTTCTGTGTTAAAGAGATTGGAGGCTTAGCGCAGGTAAAATACATATAGGAATCTCATGTATGTCATTTCAGGTCATTTACTTACATCGGTGAATTATAATTCTTAACCCTATGCACTTTTCATTTATTCTTTGTCACTCGTAGCATTAACCTTCATGACTCTTGAAAACTGAAGTTACGCTGAACAGCACTTTACTAAGAAACAATATGTAATGTACTTTTTATATGTAGTCTAAATAATGCTTTTAGAGTATGGTAAGTGTAGGTGTATAGCTTTTATATTCTCGCTGTAACCTCACTGTGCTTGCAAGAACAGGCATTTACCCATAGTTCAGTCCATAATAAAAGCAAACTGCTTGACTTGTGCTCCACTTATTTTAAAAGTACATATAGATAAAAAAGCACACACGTGGATATATGTACATTGAATGTGTATAGATATACATACGTGCAGGCCCAGTGTGTCTAACACACAAAGAAATGAGCTTTTTCCTCTAACTTTATTGAATGACACTTTATAAACACTCATACAAGCTCACCGAGTAAATCATATTTTTGGGCGATATTATTAATTAGTTCCTCAACAAACCAAAAATAGTAGACAGACGTGTTTAAGGATGTTTTTGACATATACCCGTTAAAGACTATGTACATTTTCTGTATATATTTTGTATGATTTTTGGCATATTTAGTGACTGAACCTCACAAATGTGTTGTAAACATAGTCTCTATTAGGAACCACGTCACATAAAGTGGGCAACATATTTAGAATATGTTATCTACTGTATATAGGGGTGTGCCAGCTCTCCCCTGACGTATAGTGTGTCAGGCATGCTGTAGTTCAATATATCCAATTCTATGTTTTCACGCTGGTGTTTGGCAACCGCTTACTCCCCTCTCCTCATGCACAAATGGGCATGTATGTGTATTGAAGAGTTTGGAGGAATAGTTGTCAGACTATTCTATTGAAGGTATGTAGCCACCTTATGTATTAGAGCTTGTAGACTTGTACAGTGGAGGCTCTGAACAATGATACCCACCATCTCTAAATAGTTTATACAAGCTGCCAAATGCATCCTATAAAGAATTCACAAGGTGTAGAAGAACATCCTAATGGATGTTTAGAATTAGCTGGCTAGGCCGTATAAATATGGCGTCCACTCAGTAAAACTACACAGAACCCCTCAGCCTGCTCAGTTTCTATGAATTTCATGTACTGAACGGCATTCATGTGGCGAGATGTGGCTCCAATATTTGCCATAGCAATTCAACTATTGAGGCTTGCTTGTGGATGGGCTCACTAGTAAGTTAAGAAACCTAATGACTGCAGGTTCAAGCCCCATAGGGCTAAAGTAAAAAAAAAAAAAAAAAAAAGTTCAAAATGTAATAAGTTTTAAACACATATATAACAAAAAATATTAGAATCTGGGGCTCATTACAGATTGTCCAAAAATACTGGGTTGGGATGCCAATACAGTTGATTGTAAGTTCAGATTATAAAGGGGACATATTGGTTGCTGAAACTGGCAGCACTACGTGTTCAGGAACGGTGGAGGCTACATATAATGCAACAACTATTGAAGGATGTAGAGAGGTGTAGTTGGTGGAGGTGGTGAAAAATACTCTTTAGGCTGAGGCCTCACATAGCAAGCCGCAGCAAAAAAGTCCTCAGCGGAAATGCATCATGGTTTTCCCACAGCACTTTTCACAGAAAGTTTGCAGTTCTCCTCTGCAGACTTTCTGTCCCTATTATAACTATACGTAAAACGCCACCGTTTTTGAAATCCAAGCATTTCTGCTGTGGATATTTTTCTGCAATATGGGGATGGGATTAGCCAGAATCCCATCCACTTTGCAGGGACTGTAAAACACTGCAGAGTTTCCACCACATGGGGCCGTGGTCTCAAGTGGTTCTATTCTGCTGTGCAACTTGCAAGAAAATCAGCCCTGATATGACTCTGTGTATGGAATAATATAACCGTTATGGCTTATGGAGTAAAAAGCAAAAAAAAAAAACTCAAACACATTAAATTTCTTGGTCACTAAAGGGTTATAATCACAATTAAAATAATAGATGTCCGTAACTCTGTTGTTGCAAGGAAAATTTATTGTTCGCAGTATTTTCCAATTTCTGAAATCAGCTGGGGATAGCCTAGTCTCTTACTGTCTTGGCAATAGAAATTTCCTGTAGTAGAAATGTGTGTCATGTGACTCATAACCCATAGAAGAGAGAATTCCCCTCTCACTTTTGATGCAGCTTTTGAAGCCAAAACCAGGTGCGTATCACAAAAGATTAGAATGTAGAAAGGACAGATTCTACTTTTTTTGGTCGGCTTGAAAGCTGTAACAAATGAATGTGAATAGCCTTACTCTTAGACAGTTACTGGGAAATCTATGAGAGCAAAAACTGATTTTTTTTTGGAATAAACTCCAGACATCTGAATTATTGATTATTTCCATAACACAACCGGTACTCACCCCAACACACATGTATACAGTATATTTGGTCTGGTATATAGGGAGCGCTTCATCCTGTAGTAATGAGACTGCAGGGATAGCCATATATTTGAGTTTTTATTAATGCATTCAAAATGCTGAAAGAAAATTCCTTGCTGCAAAATAGAAAAAAAAGTCTTGAAAAAGCGGGGGTTCCCTGTAACAGTAACCCCTTAATTACATTTGGAGTGTTCTGCTCTCTAGGCGTATGGTGTTCTCACTGATGTCTGGCACAGCTCATCCTCTTTGGAGCCTGTAGGAAATGAGCATGTATTCGTTCCACATTTACGGCTCCCACAATTACACTAAATTGTGAAATAACACAGTTGCTGTTATTTTTATTGGTTTTTAAATGAGTTCTTAGCAGCGAGTCCTTTTCTAATTGAAACAAGAGCGTGTGAATTTGCGCATGCTCTAGTGCTTTGGCTAGATCCAAATTGCCGGCTCTGCCGCAGATCCCTTCTGAAATGATCTTTGCATTATGGGATGTGGCGTGCAGAAGCCTCCAACGCCTTTTATGTTGCTATCAGCAGGTTCTTTAATGGCTTTATAACTGCAAGTAGCGGCTTTGCATTGCTGAGTGGGAGTAATGAGCGTTAGTTAAAAGAGACACATTAAAAAAACATAGGATGGTAAAGAAAAAGAATAAAGTGTGTGCTTTTCTCCCTGCTCTACTCCTGAAAGGGAAATAATTTACTAAACAGCAATGTTTCCTTTCTTTTAGGTTAATAAAAACAAGAAGTGGCGAGAGCTGGCAACGAATCTGAATGTTGGCACTTCCAGCAGTGCTGCAAGCTCCCTGAAAAAGCAGTATATACAGTACCTGTTTGCCTTTGAATGCAAGATAGAAAGAGGGGAGGAGCCTCCTCCAGAGATCTTCAATCCTGGAGAGTCGAAGAAACAGCCTAAGATTCAGCCACCATCTCCTGGTAAGTGGATGGAATTACATGGACACAGACTCATTCTGATGATTTGCTGAATACATTCTGGAAGCAATAGTGTAAAGTTTAGTATCCAGAATTTGCCAAGTGCGTTCTCTTTACCCACTGCTGTTTTTTTTTTTGTTTTTAATGTTTGAATTACGAGATGTGTGTGTAGATAGATAGATAGATAGATAGATCAAACAAGCTTTATTGGCGCATCCGAATAGATATTTGGCATTGCCAAAGCTAGTATAGTGTGGGGGGGAGTGTATATATTACAGTGTGTGTGTGCATATATATATATATATATATATATATATATATATATATATATATATACACACACAGTATGAGAATAGCGAAGTGACCACATAATGACTGTTAAACTATATATATATATATATATATATATATATATATATATATATAAAATATTTTTTATCTGTTACATTCATTGCATTGAGTTATGATAGAAACCTCAATATCTGCTTTGTACTGAACATACAGAAAAGTTACAGAGTTGTCCAACTAGCATATTCAAAACGCAGCTTAGGTTGTGCTAAAATAAGAAAAAAATGCGCTTATATTCAGCACACAAGCCTCCACTGGCCTCTACTTCCCGTCAACATGGGGCCACTACAGCGATGAACTACTTAAGCCAGTGACTGGTTGCAGTGGTCACACGTTCCATTTCATTCCTAAAATACAAAGTAGCTCATGTTTGGTAAACTACGAAAAAAACGTAGCGACTTTCTGATTTACATACACATTTGTGTCTGTGGTCAGTATTTAGACCATTTTGACACCTATATAGAAAACTATTGAATGCCTTACCACAAGACATAGTAATGGAGGATATGCAACTGCCAAAGGAAGAGGAGGCCAAAGATGATCCATATCCTTTTACAGGCCCTGAGGCAGAACAGCGATTAAGGGTTCTCATTTGAGTGATGTTAAAGAGTCCCCTGGGGTATTGCATACTATGTGGTGGTGTTCAGGGTGCCTTTGAAGGTGGGTGAGAATGAAGCACAGGAGACAGGGTGACATTTGTCCATACAGTTGATAGGTGTCTATTCTTTACTGCATGCTCTGCTCCACTGACCCTTTCTACCTTGGTGATCTGAGGTGACCCAGAGATCTGATCCTATCCAGTCACAACTGAGGAACTGCAGGACACATTTCAGTTGTGGATACCAAAGTTTCCTCATGTGGAAGGAAAGTGGAGATGCACAGATACAAAGCAGTTACAAGAAGGGTTCTTCTGTGAGCAGAGGGGGTCCAGTCACAGGGGACTGCCTGTTGTGGCCTAATGACTACTAACTAACCTGGAATGCTGAAGATGCTTTCCCACAACTAAGGCTAACTGCAGCCCGAGTCCTGGCTAACGGCTGGGCCACCTAGCAATGACTAAACTCCTCTCGCCTTATAGAAACCTCAGATGAGGAGCCACTCCTATTTACACAGCAACAAACAATGGCTAGTTAACAGTTTACCAACCAGCATTAAGCAGGGAAAATGCAAAATCAGTATTGAAACATTATAAAACATATCATACATTAACATAGTAATTTACTACCCTTTTGTGGAACATTGCATATACCCTATTGAGGGACTGTAGATGGTAATGAAGCTCAGGCTCCCCTGATCAAATCATAGCATTTGTACCTAAACCCCTCATGCATGGAGAGCCTAAACACCTGTCTAGATGTTAGGAACAGTCCTGAATCCTTAGGTCCCAATAACTATGCAAGTTTCACCAACTCTCCAGTGCTGAGGTTGTGGAACCAATCTGGTTGGTCAAGTCTCTTCACAGCTCTCTGGTTCACAAAGACTTTGTCGCAAGTCTTCTCCACCTAGCTGCAGCCAAATTCCTTGGCTTTGCACCACACCACTTCCAATACCCAGATGGCTTTGGTGTTCCCACTGTTCGTATACTTGGCTGCCTCTAAAAATGGCTACTGCGATGTTATTTGTAGTAGAGAGGTCACCCATACACTGGGTGATATGGTGGACGCTGTCATAGTAATTGCCTCCATGGTGGTAGCTATTGATGGGGGGGGACAGTGTGCTGCTGCCGTTAGGTTGAGGCCGGTTTCTCATGGTGCTTTCCTAGGTCCATTCTTAAGGCTTTTGAGTCAATCAGACTAGCAGCCAAGAAGTCCTATGTCTCTTTGGTAGGAAGCAAAATGTCCCAAGAAGCGGTCCCACTGCCCTGCTCTTGGCGGGAACTCCTCCCCATGGTATGTCTACATTCTTTGGAGCTGTTTACCCCTGTCAAGATGACAGCATCCACAACTTCCTTCTTTCTGTCCCGGACCTCCAGTCTTCCATCTCTGTACAACTTCTGCTTGCAACTCTAAGGGAGAAATTTCGTCTGCTGTAACTTTAGTTCCAGTTGTGACCAGGTAATCAATTTTGCTGCCAGTGATCTCCAACTGCTGTCACTTAGCACTGGCAACAAATTTCTGCTTCCATCTGCTTTGCTCATGTTCCGGTTCACCTGTGCTTGATCCATCCTGGGTGTTTCCTTGCTGGCCTCTTGTGGTCACAATGTGCTCTTGATATTGCTTGTAGGCAGACAGACTCAGTCCTGATCGTGTGGTCTTTTTACAGACCCTAAGGCAACACTGTGATGAGAAGATTGAACTTGATTGATGTTAAAGGGTCTCCTGCAGAACACCCTGTTGTGTCTTCCCTTTGTGATGGTGTTTCTATATGCGTGGAGCGATAAGCTGGATAATGGGTGTGGTATTTCTAAAGCTTTTCTCACTTTGTTCATTGCTCAGTGGATCTCAGAAACGGTCATCACTGTCTTAGTTATCTGTGTGTTATCAACCACCCACCTCAGTCCACCTAGGGCACACTGGGCCTCAGCAGATCAGTCATGCACAGGCAATCTCTACACCAGGGGTCCTCAAACTTTTTAAACAGTGGGCCGGAGGCAGAGCAGGTCGCACAGACATCGGGAGCGGTGCCCTCCAATAGGTAAAGTGAAGTGCGCTCCATGGCCTGGCCCGAGCTCCCCAGTAGCTTCATTATAAATGCACGCCTGCTGGCATTGTCGGCGGGGCCAGACAGAAGTGCTTGGCGGGCCGCATGTGGCCCTCGGGCCGCAGTTTGAGGACCCCTGCTCTACACCATCTTACAGAATCACTTTGGCTGATCTATTTATACATCAGATTCTGGTAAAATGGCTATAATCTTGGTTTCAGGCTCTCAGCTGTGAAAAGGTGCTTTTCACACCATGCACACAGCAATGTTACAGAAATTTCATTCCAATCATCTGATGCATCCTATGTTTCATTGGGTATAAGCGGCACCAGAGGTATGCCTACAGTGGAGGCTGCTGCAACAGCTGATCTGTGTGGGGTCCTGGTGTTGTACTTCCACACATCACATACTAAAAACTCAATTTGAGTCTGGAAAACCCTTTTAATGAGCTGCAGTAATGTACAGAGCCATCCATTCTAGCTCTCTACACTATGCGTACAACAGAATCAGGTAATTAATTTTGGATCTTGGATAATCCCTTTAACCCTTGGTGTCACCAAAAGGCTGTACATGGAAGGAGAATCAGAGTAAAACTCCCATATACTTTGGAGGCTCTATTAGGACAATTCAATTACAGAAACCTGACAGACCTAATTAGAGCAAATGGGATCCACCGGACAGCATTGGTATCCATCCTGGCAGGCATCCAGGACTTTGGATATTCTTCCTGTTAACTCTTGTGATAGAACAGAACAATAGAAATAACACAAGCAGATGTGAACAGTGCAATAAATATCATATACATCCTTGGCAATGAAAGATTTTAAGGCAGATCAGCATGTTACCCATGTACTTGAGTGAAAAATACAGTATGATATGTCTCTTGCACTTTTTTTGTTGTTAGTAAATATGATTTAAAGAAGCCCAAATCTTCTTTGTTGTCTTTTAGGTCTACTTCGTAAAGGGGCTTTCTGGTCCCAAAAGCATTTTCTAAATAGGGCATTGGCATGAGCCTCATGGGTTTTTTTGCCTTACCCTGGATCAACACTGTAGGGATTGTAGGGTTATAGGTTGGATTTGATGGACTAATGTGTTAATCCAACCTCATCTACTATGTAACTATGTACACTGATGAACCATCATAGGTCATCAGTATCTAATCTGTGGAGGTCTGACACCCAGAGCCCACACAAATCCGCTGATCCAGCTGTCTCCAGGAATCAGAAACTATAGTAGTGGACCGGGAGCATGAGCAGCTCGGATTCTATTCAAGTAATACAAGTATATATGCAGTTTCCTGCTGTAGCTTCCTTCTCCTGAAGGCAACCAGATCAGCAGATCTTTGTGGGGTCTAGGGGTCAAACCCCCACTGACTCAGAAGTTTTGGACCTATCCCGTGGATAGTTCATCAGTATCAAAAATGTATTTGGGGCCTGAAAACACCTTTTGAATTCTTAAGTCATTGTGGAGGTTAAAAATGAGGCCACATTTGCAAAGCTTTACTACTGTACAGATGTGCTCTCAGTATAGATACACTGCTTCTATATTGAGATAATCTATTCAGAATTCAGTAGAGCAGTCGAGAGAGAGAGAAGATATTGTGCTCCTTTTGCTGGAATGTTTGGGGTTTTGCATCTCTTCAAAATTACTGTAATTTTTCATAGCCCTTGTGTAACATAAAACACGATTATTACTTCTCTGCCAAAGTATGATGGTGGATTTATTTGTGAAGCAATGTAAATTAATGTTATTATTTGCAAATAAACAATGTAACTCAATAACTGTAAATTAAGGGAAACTGCAGTGCTACATATTGAGGCTGCACTGTTCCTTATTTTCTCATTAAATCTAAAGCCACATTCTCTTAGATTCTCCCACAGTAAGCGGATTCTTTTGGAGTACAGCACTCCAACACACACTAGCTCTTATTCTCATTTATGGCCTGTTATAGTTCTGTCCTTGAGTACTGGTCTCATGAGGGAGGGGGTAGTTAGCTTTTTTACATCTCATCCATAGATTCTAATGCATATATTCCTTATATGCTTCCAGTAACCAATAATTATATTTAATAGCTATCTATATATTATAATCATAACTCACATGGTTTTTATGCACAAGACTGTATTTTGATGCATGGACATGGATCTTTATATTCTTGTCTGGTCCGGTTCATAGAGACATGAGACAAGTCTTGGACATGAGGCTCGCTCTGTGTGAAAGCCAATACACTAGCCCTTGCACTATTGCAGGAGTGGGACTTCTAGCTTCTCCGCTACATTCTGTCCATACTGTGATCATTAGGAGATAGTATATAGTGGAGGGGCAGGGACTCCTAGCATCATAGGATAAGCTAGGAGTAAATCCTGCACACACATAAACCAAGCCTCACATCCAAGACTCTGTTAGTGTGAAATTAGCTTGGACTGTTATAAATTACTATTAGGTCCAGTTCACATCTGTGCATGGGGATCTGCTTGGAGACCCACCCCCGAACGGAAACCTAATCCACATAAAAAAGCGGTTACCTTAGGAAAACCACATAGACTATAATGGAGTCCGTGTGGTTTCCACACAAAAATATTGGAGAGAAAAGTGCTGCTTGCAGGAATCCCCGAACGCAGATGTGAACTGGGCCTTAAATGCATGTTGTTTACCTGCTTGCGCTGAAATGTTGTGAGGGGGGACATTTTTTCTTTTCCTATCAAGACCCAGCACTCTCCATTTGCCCAATATATTTATTTGCCCAGCTCCCAGGTTCCTTGCTTTATCCACCCACTTCCCCTTTACCATATTCTGTATGCCAGCCATTTCATTTTTACTGGCCCACATGATCTCTTTTATTCTTTCCAACGTCTTCTCTAGCCCCATCCCCCACAACCATGGTCACATCTCACTGTGTCCGCTGTTCTGCCCCATTTTACCTCAAGTTCTGCCCTCTTTCTTTTATGTTCCACCCCCAACATTATTTATTCCTCCTCTGTCAGTTGTCAAGACCATCACCTACTCCTGGATTCTTCAGACATAGAGTATTGCTGGAGTCAGTGTCACTCACAGCTGCATCCTCTTCTAAGGCATCAAGAAGACGTCGTCAGTTATATAATACAGTTTTTCTCCAAAGTCTTTCCTTTTCTTTTTTTTTTTGTTTCTTAAATGGTGTGTCGCCAGTATGTGTGGTAGTGGGCATCTATTAAATGGGTTCTTTTGCTTTTGAATACTGATGGCCTATTTGATAGGAAATACATTTTTGGTCAACAGGGCTCCAGTCAAAGCAGATTTTTTTTTCTTCCTCTAGTAGATTTTTCAGGGTCATAAATAAGAAGTGTTAGGACCTATCTTCAGATGGATTCTGCCTTGCAAACTCCACTGAAATGAATAAGAGGCAGAAGAATCCCTAGCGGCGGCTACTGAATTCACTAGCATGAGCGGCTCTTCTGCGTATGGCCCTTTTCAATTTATCACCGAAGCAGGTTCTCTAAATTCAGAAGGACCAATTGCAGAAGATCTACTGCCGTAGACTACCAGTATTAGTGGTCCTACTATGATCTATCCTTGTGCTGTGACACTATGATATCACAGTACAGGGACATTAAATACCATTGGTGGCATTGGTTGAAAAAAAAAAACGAAACAAAAAAACATAGCAGAACTGGTAATAGTGGTGATGGTCCCTCTATCACAGGAGAGATGTTGTCCCTATTGAATGTAAAAGTAGCAGCTCCAGTAATTCCCCCATCCCAATTTACCAACAGAGCACCTGCTTAGGCGATAATTTCGAAAGGGCCACTCACAGAAGAGCCACAACCACTATAGATTTCAATAGAAACAATGACTGTTGCAGAAACATAGAATAGAAACAATGCTCATACTTTGGCGCTTAATTCAAATGGCCAAAGTGTCTATTCAAAAAAGGGCCCCTCGGCATCTCCGCTGTTTTTGTTTTGTTTGTTTCAACCACTGCCACCAGTGCCATCTCTATACTTAGACATCATAGTGTGACAGCACAGGGATAGATCATAGCAGGACCACTACCACTATTACCACCAATGGTCCCACTATCACTGAAGTGCCACTGCCACTATTGAATTATGTAGTATCAGTGGCTCTCCTGTGATTTGTCCATTTGAATTTCATGCCGGAGCACCTGCTTTGGAACAAAAATCAAAAAGTTCAAATACAGCTAACACCCCTATAAATATAAATGAAACGGGCTGACAAATACAGCCATCCCCTTTCCAGGGCTCCACCTCCTGTGAGAGATATAGTCATAGATCACAGGACTCCAAAGAACTGGTTACACAATCAGATTTCTTTTGTCTTTACACCCAAGCTTTTATTATATGGGTGCTGAAATCTATTGTCATGAGCAACTGCACATCCTTTCATTTGTAATTGTTTTGTTAAAGGGGTCCAAACCTTGATATTGATTGCTGCGACATCCTCACTACTTACCAAGCTCAGTGCTGTGCATTGTATAATGGCTGTACTTGGTATTGCAGCTCAGTTTCACTTATTTGAATAAGACTAAGCTGCAGCATGGCCATGTGACCAATAGACCTGTCACTCCCTGAGAAGAGAAAATGGAGTTCAATATTAGAGTACTGGTTAACCCCTTTAGATCTACCCAATAACTGTATCAATAGCAACATTGCTGCCTTTGTGCTGTCAAGGTTACCCAACTGGCTGGACGCCCAATCAACTTTTATTACTTCTTTTTGTCTTGTAGGCTGAAAGAAAAGTTATAAGTTTTACAACAGACTGTACCGATTCCTCATGGCTTTCTAGATCTTTGATTTCTAGCTAACTTTGTTTGCTTCCATTGGATAAAAATGAATTCATGGTCATGTGATGTATAGTCCATGGTCATGTGATGTATAGTCTATGGTCATGTGATGTATAGTCTATGGTCATGTGATGTATAGTCCATGGTCATGTGATGTATAGTCCATGGTCAGGTGATGTATAGTCCATGGTCAGGTGATGTATAGTCCATGGTCAGGTGATGTATAGTCCATGGTCAGGTGATGTATAGTCCATGGTCAGGTGATGTATAGTCCATGGTCAGGTGATGTATAGACCATGGTCAGGTGATGTATAGACCATGGTCATGCGATGCATAGCCCATGGTCATGCGATGCATAGCCCATGGTCATGCGATGCATAGCCCATGGTCAGGTGATGTATAGTCCATGGTCAGGTGATGTATAGACCATGGTCAGGTGATGTATAGTCCATGGTCATGTGATGTATAGTCCATGGTCAGGTGATGTATAGTCCATGGTCAGGTGATGTATAGTCCATGGTCAGGTGATGTATAGTCCATGGTCAGGTGATGTATAGTCCATGGTCAGGTGATGTATAGTCCATGGTCAGGTGATGTATAGTCCATGGTCAGGTGATGTATAGTCAATGGTCAGGTGATGTATAGACCATGGTCATGCGATGCATAGCCCATGGTCATGCGATGCATAGCCCATGGTCATGCGATGCATAGCCCATGGTCATGCGATGCATAGCCCATGGTCATGCGATGCATAGCCCATGGTCATGCGATGCATAGCCCATGGTCATGCGATGTATAGCCCATGATCATGCGATTTATAGTCCATGGTCAGGTGATGTATAGTCCATGGTCAGGTGATGTATAGTCAATGGTCAGGTGATGTATAGTCAATGGTCAGGTGATGTATAGTCAATGGTCAGGTGATGTATAGTCCATGGTCATGTGATGTATAGTCCATGGTCAGGTGATGTATAGTCCATGGTCAGGTGATGTATAGTCCATGGTCAGGTGATGTATAGTCCATGGTCAGGTGATGTATAGTCCATGGTCAGGTGATGTATAGTCCATGGTCAGGTGATGTATAGACCATGGTCAGGTGATGTATAGACCATGGTCAGGTGATGTATAGTCCATGGTCAGGTGATGTATAGTCCATGGTCAGGTGATGTATAGTCCATGGTCAGGTGATGTATAGTCCATGGTCAGGTGATGTATAGTCCATGGTCAGGTGGTGTATAGTCCATGGTCAGGTGGTGTATAGTCCATGGTCAGGTGGTGTATAGACCATGGTCAGGTGGTGTATAGACCATGGTAATGTGATGTATAGTCCATGTCAGGTGATGTATAGTCCATGGTCATGTGATGTATAGTCCATGGTCAGACATCTCTCTTGTAATAAGCTGTGCACCTGTGTGCATCACATGACCATGGACTGATATTTATCTGCTGGAAGTAAGCAATGATGACAGCAAGCAGAAATTTGTAAAACTGAGGAATTGATACATAGTGTTTTGGAAAATTGTATAATTTTATTTGCTCAAACTGGATGAGCTGTTTAACTGATGAATGTGGTGTTAGAGGGCCAGAAAAAGACCCAATGCTACTTTGTGAATTTTGACAGGTGCCTGAATTAGTTTTGGTTACACTTCTGTCTGTTTTTGTGGGACTCCAGTATTTACATTTTGTTAATTTAATCTCTGTTTTAATTTTCCCATATGGCGGTTTACCCACTTGGCATATGAATTTATAACCAGCTACACCTTCTTCAGACCCCAAAAGCAGCATTGATAATTTTTTTTTTTTTTTTCTTGTTATATATCAGCATATAGTTATTTTGTAATGTTATAAACTGAAATGTGATACCAGTGACCCCAGTTTTTCTACAACACCAGATTAATATGGATGAGCCTTTAATTATTGCGAGGGCTTTTAGATTTTGCGGTGCCCAATACTTGATCTGTTTTTGGCTGGAGAGAGAAGCTGGCATGTGTAGCCTTTGTGCTGGCCTATTCTCCTAGTCATCAGACTGGCTCACACCTCCCCTGAACCTGTGCTTTGTGTGAATACTATTAGCCTCTGGCAGCTGCATGCCGGATCAGGAAAGCGCATTTCACTGAAAGAAAAGCTTCAGAGAGCGGGAAGAAAGCCTCCATTCTAAGCACAGCTGAGAAGCCGCTCATAATTAGTAAGCTGCTACCACAACCCCATCCATCTTTGCTGACATGCGGCTGGCTGGATTTTCTATTCTTAGCTGACAGGTGATGTCATAGAATCTGTCAAGAAGCCAACAGGGAATCCCCAGAGGAAGAAGGGGGGTGAATGGGCTTCCCTGGGTTTGTAAACAAAGATGTCCTCATTGTGACCTCTGTTCAGAGCTGAATGTGTGACGTCTTAAAGCTCTCACGATTTCCTCTCACCCCACCCCATCTCTCCACCTCAGCTAGAATTAGGCCAGTAGGTTCATGCTGTGTAAATTATCCTCCCAGCATGATGCCTGCCCGCAGAGGCTGAAATATGCCGTGTACTTAACCCCTCATAACCTCCTCATTGTTTACTTAGTATGTATTTGGGAGTACTGGGGATGGTGTACGTAGAGGGCCGCACCAAGAGTTCACAAGCTGCTACTTTGTGTGTGAGTATATATATATATATATATATATATATATATATATATATATATATATATATATATATATATATATATATATATGGTCTAATATAAAGATCCCCATCAGAAGCCAAGCATTATTATCATTGAGATTTGCTCTGGATGGCCAGATCTTGCTTTGAATGGCAAAAGTAGTGTTGCTAAAAAACGTATAAAGCTCTTACACAAAGGAAATATTTCGATATTACCAGTAGAGTGCCAAAGCTTTAGGTTTTGCACTGCTGTGCAGATAGTCTCTATATAATATATCCTCACTAGATTCAGTACAGTAGTCACACAGGCTGTGCACACAGGCCTTACAACACACTGACTCAGTCTGGTGGAACATGCCACACATTAATTGGGGGCATCCATTTGATATTGCAGGAGGATGGAGTCACTTTAGAGTCACCTCTATTTGTACCCTATTACAGCTCAATATAATAAAGAGATGCAATACGTACATGTGCTTGAGCAGAGTACAGACTGTACTTCAATGACACTCCAGAAGCCAACTATATATCTGATAAAGACTAAGAATCCTCTTGCATCTCTACAGAAGAAGGAATGCATGATACTTACCAGTTACATCTGTGCTATACACCAGTGAATCAATGTATAGTAAAACTACATAGATAGGGCGAGAACAATTTTCAAATATCTAGCCTCTTTCCATAAAGTGGATGTTTCACAAGAAAATAACCTATTTTTTAAACCAGGTTTTAAAGGGGTATTCCCAACTGGCTTGTTCAGCAAACTGCATGCTGTGTGGTACATTGGTGGGCAGGGTTTCATTTGCTCTGCTAGGTCCCTCCATAGCAGTATGTTTGCAGTCAGTAATGAGGGATTGGTTGTAAATGCATTACCACACTATGAAGCTGATGTAGCAGAGCTGGATTTGAGTCAGTTTATAATACATACAGAGGTAGTGGACTCCCTATCTCAGCCCTTATCAGCCAAATTCAATTAAACCAACTGATAAGTGGAAGCGCAGGAGATAAAGAGCTCAGAAATACAGAGCACTCACCTCCCCCCTCCCCTATCTGAGAGCTCGAGCTCCATTACTTGTCTGTGGCAGAGACATACACAGCTCAGAGCTGCTCTGTGCACTCAGCCCCCCCCCTCCTCCCACCAATAGGGAGCTATTCTCTTGTGAACAGAGCAGATAAGCTCAACACCAGGCCACTGTATAAACAATGAAGTGAATAAATTAAGATAGCAGCCAAACAAAGCAGTTTTAATAAAGCAATGTATTTAGGAAAAGTCTTAAATCCACATAAACTAGCAGAATAGATAGGATCCTTGTGATGGGACAACCCCTTTAATGTTAAAGGAAGTCTATAACCTCCGTCTATAACCTCCCCCAAGCATATCAAAGTGCCACTACTGTATTACAAAGCACATTGCAGTATTAAACAACATAGCTTTGTTATCTATGTCACTTTAAATATATTTGAAGAAAAACAACTTTAAAGTCTTATGTAAATGTGCACCTGGGGACGCGTTTTCAGTTCCCCAGAGCATTGCTCTTGCCACTCAGACCCCTACCATCTACTGCCTGAGCTACCCCATGCAGAGAATTGAGAGTTGACCCTCTCCTTGTTAAGACATCACTCATCCTACTTGAGCAGTATGAGCAGTGCACCCAGATCTAATGGCTCGCCCCCAGTGCACCAACTGCCTCATTTGCATAAGACTTCAAGGTTGTTTTTCTCCGAATCAATAAAAGTGACAAAGGAATATTATTTATCGCTGTAATGTGCTCTGTAACATTATAGTGATAAATATGCTTGACCAGGTTATGGACTCCCTTTAAAGGAGTTAGCCAGTTTCTGACATTGATGGCCTATCCTTTAGATAGGCCAGCAATATTAGATCTGTAGGTGACACTTGCTAATTCTGTACAGATCACACTTGCCAATTCTGTAATAGTTTTACATCACAGGCAGAGAGAGAGTATTACAATAGAAGATAACACCTCAATAGACAACACCCACTACTGACAATGATGATGCTACAGTATATCTACTCCCCTCCCTGTACAGTATGTTTAGAAAGCTGTTCCATAGACGTCAATGAGTCTTCTCCTGCTTGTTGCTGCCTATGGCCATGACAGTACTGTAAATCATATCACCAGATTATAACACAGCAGATGGGAAACACTGGTAAGATGACAGCCATATCTACAATCAGAAAATAAAAATGTATTAGAATAAAGTAATGTATATCTCTATGGCCAAAATTGGTTATCTGTTTCCTGTAACTGAGGATTAGCCGCTTCACTTTTAGGACATGATGGGTCTGAGTTATCAACATAGTTTACAGTGAACTGGCAGCTAAAGTTTCTCTAGTGTTCCTTTCCAAATCTTTAGAAGTAGCATAAAAGTTACCCTCCAGTCATGGGCTCAAAACTGATATGTATATTAGCACCTACAGGAGATGATTGTGTGCCATGGATTTTCTCAGGTTGTGCTCCTTGGCTCATTTTTTATCTCGACTCCATTAGCACTCTATTGTTATCGGTGACTTCAGAATAGCTATAGTGCCAATACTACGTCACTTATTAGTCCTAATAACTATAAGATATCATGTGATCATTGAGTACCCTCTCTAACGCCGATTGTAGACGACGTGTGCTTTTCTGTGGCCATAAATTAAAGGCATGGGCAATGCACAGGGAACACGTGGATCTCATACATGTGTTGCCCGTGCCCATTCATTAAATAAATGGAAAGCAAGTACTGCAAAAAAGGACAGGAATAGGACCTGATCTGTATTTTGCGGCTTGGACAGTTGGTCTGCACACGTGACCGTGTAATTCACGATAATGTCTATGGGTCCATAGAAATGAATGAAAATACACTGAACATGACCAGGGTTGTTTGCAAGGGGCGTAAGTCAGAGCCATTGTGTTTCTCTAGACCAAGGTCAGATCTGATTGTTTCAATTAATACAATAGACAATGTATTTAAATAGAGAATAAGTACTGCTATGTGTATGTACATGTATTATAAGCACAGTAGTTCTAGCCCTGCCCCGAGCACCTGAGATCAAATAATCCCATATTTCTAAATTGTTTCTGTCTTTTGTAGAGGAAAATACAAAGTGGTTAATTTTTGTAGTGGAAAATACGGTAATGTAATGTTACTTTCTGCCAGGACTGAAATGACTTGGTGTCTAGTGTTTTGTTTGTGTCTATAGTTCATTGGGACTGTTTTGTTTTTTTTCTTCAGTGCAAACATTTTAGTAAGTTAAAAATATTTTTTTTCCTGGCTACATATTTTTGTAAGCGGCCATTTTCTGTTTTTTTTTTTTTGTGTTGTTTAGCCAACTCTGGATCTCTCCAAGGGCCACATACCCCTCAGTCCACGGGTAGTAATTCCATGGCTGAGATGCCTGGCGATTTAAAACCGCCAACACCTGCTTCAACACCACATGGTCAGATACAGCCAATGCCAGGTGGCAGGTATGTGTTTTTAACATTACAACCCTATAATACGGATCTACGCTATATTACTGCAAGTTGCAGTTATACAGATCATCTGATTTTTTTTCTGCATTCCTACATGTGCAACTTTTGTGTTCAATAGGAACAGTGCAGTGAGTGTGCAAGATCCATTTTCTGATGATTCAGGTTTCCCAAAGCGCAATTCTATTACTCCTAATACCCCTTACCAGCAAGGGATGAATGTACCAGACATGATGGGCCGGATGCCATATGAGCCTAACAAAGATCCCTTCAGTGGTATGAGAAAAGGTATGATGCCAAATCATGTGAGGCATGTTGATTTTTTTTTTTCTCATTTTGTACTACTGTGTAGTTTTGTTTTTTACATTGCCTTAAAGTATGGTATGATGGTATGCTTTGCATTCAGCATGCTGGGCTTCTAGAATTATAATATACCGGCAATATAGCGACACAGTTGTTCCTTGTGGTATGACTCGAATTTTTAGATTGACAGTGTTTTTAGCCAGTAGCACTATTTTGCTTCTATCTAATGGTCTTTAGATATGCGGTTTACTTGGATGGCTAATGCCTCAGGCATGTCTGGGTCTGTGTGTAGGCCATATTTCGCGAGCTGACCTCAGCCATGTGTATTGGAATCACTGCATAGTAGTGAGTTGTTGCAGTGAACTCTTTAATAGCTGGATTATTACTGTACTGAACTGACAATAGCAATACAGATGTTCCGGAGCTCATTGCACCATGACTCTTTATGATACAGTGAATTCCATACACACAGCTGTGGTCAGAACCAAAAACAGCCCAAGTGCATGAGGCCCAAAGGCAATGTTTCTCCATTAACAATTACACTATGCGATCAAAAGTATCCAGACACCTGGCTGAAAATGACTTACAAGTTGGTGGCGCCCTCCATCAGTAATGCTGGAATTCAATATGGTGTTGGCCCACCCTTAGCCTTGATGACAGCTTCCACACTCGCAGGCATACGTTCATTCAGGTGCTGGAAGGTTTCTTGGGGAATTGCAGCCCATTCTTCATGGAGTGCTGCTCTGAGGAGAGGTATCGATGTCGGTCGGTGAGGCCTGGCCCAAAGTCGGCGTTCCAAAACATCCCAAAGGTGTTGTATAGGATTCAAGTCAGGACTCTGTGCAGGTCAATCCATTACAGAGATGTTATTGTCGTGTAACCACTCCGCCACAGGCCGTGCAGTATGAACAGGTGCTCGATCGTGTTGTAAGATGCAATCGCCATCCCCGAATTGCTCTTCAACAATGGGACGCAAGAAGGTGTTTAAAACCTCAATGTAGGCCTGTGCTGTGATAGTGCCCCGCAAAACAACAAGGGGTGCAAGTCCCCTCCATTACCGCTGGAGGGCGCCACAAACTTATAAGTCTTTTTCAGCCAGGTGTCTATATACTTTTGATCACATAGTGTAGCTTCCTAACTACCTGCATCTTTGCCATATCTGAAAAATAACCTACTAAGACTGTTCACACGGCAATTTTTCAAGCTTATTTCACCATATAAAATGTTTCTATTACACAAAAATGCGTACAAATGGCTTTCCTTTGATTTCAGGGGAAAGAATGTGTATTGTTTCATATAGCATGTATATGGCATACTGATCTTCTGAAATAAACTCCAAATACGCTTTTTTGCTATTTAATGTATATTTTCCAGGAGTTGATGCAGCTGAAAATGTTGTAGATAGAAATACACCAAAAGCACCTGGATTTCTCTTAAAATCAGCGCCATAATTTTTTTATTTTTTTTTTTAATTGTAAATTTTATTAAGGTTTTAGACATTTACAAATATAAAGAAAAAGCGAAGGAGAATATACATGTCCAAACTGAGTGATCATACAAACAATACAGTAAGGAAATAAACATGGGCACAAAGTACTTAGGCAAAAGTGTAACATCCAAATCCAATCTAAAGACAAACAGAAGGGGGGCACATGACATGAAGAGGGAGGGAAAGAAGAAGGTCAGGAAACCCACAGACCATTGTAACAGAGAGGCAAAGGCTGAAAGGGCACAGCTCTCCAGGACTTGTGTCCACCGACCAGAATGTACCCCAAGGTTGTAATCGTTCCTCCTCATTAATCAAAAGAGCAGTTAAAGGGGTTGTTCAGGATATACTGTTTTATATATATATATATATATATATATATATATATATATATATATATATATATATTAGGCCTCTGTAAAGGACATAGGACGTCACTACACATCACCACACCTCCAACAAGCATCAGAATAGCCGGGCTGCCGCTCAAATACAACATAAAACATCAAAGTCATGTGGTCCCAAACTTCTTTAATTCATAGTGTTCAGGGTTTAGCCAAGCAGTAATCAAGGAGCTAAAATATATGCATAAGCTTTTAATACATTTAAGTTCAGGTGTCAGATACACAAATACTATTTTGTGCAGTATGTTGTAACTTTGTTATTGTTCTCAAATGATCAGGTGTTTTTGTTACTACTTTCGTCTCTCTTTTTTTGGAATTTTCTTTGTGCACAGCTCACATTACTTAGTATATTCATTTTAATGATATGGAAGAAATTAGCCAGCCTCCTTCAGCTTCAAAGCCTGTTCTAATCAATGTTATAACGTTTGATAGGAAGTATGAGTGTGTAATCAGCAAGTGCTGATTGAGAACACAGATTTCCTAATTTACTTGAGGTGCAACAATCAAAATTTTGTACTTGAATTGCTCAACATCTTTTCATCATGTTTTATATAGCAGAAAAGGGGGAAGGGTATAGAGGAAAATGATCTTAGTGAGATTTTTGGAATAGAGTCAGAGATTTGTTGTCATCATCCTTTGATTTGATCCTCAAATTTTCAGCTATTTACACATGTGCATTTAACCGATTCATAGTATGTCTTGCTTAGAAAAATTATATATTTATCGTATATGGTGAACACTGCAAAGGTAGGAAACAAGTAACTGAATAAGAAGTGATCACAACAGCAGACCTTTCTCAAAATGGCAACTACAAAGCTTTATAACTTACTTACAAAGTTTATAACTTTAAAACTTACAAAGTTCTATACATGGAAATAAAAAAAAATAGGTATCACAATATTGTGTTACAGGATACACTATAGGAATGCAAATATGTTGTTGTTTTTTTTCCAAAGTTTAGCATTAGTTTTTTAAAGATATTAAAACTGTAAAAATTAAACCTGTAACAAAATGGCACAATTGTATTTTTTTCGTGTAATTCCACACCAGTATGCTTTTTTTTTTTTTTCTTAGTACTTTATGTAGTACATTAAAGGGGTTGTCCGGAATAAATGGCAATCCCTAAACTAATCTACACACCCTCCTACTTTCTAAATAATATAATTAATCAAAAATGTATATTTACCCATATCCTTGGGGCAGTCATGTAACTGCCCCAAGGACATTTGCTGGTTATCTGGTGATGATCCGTTTTCCCATTTCTGGAAATGGAACATCACTACTACTCCCCCTCCCATCCACTCCATCCTCCTTACCTTCCAGGCTTCTTCCTGCAGGACGGCTCCTCCTTCTTTTCTGACTGCCGCCACTTCTCCTAGTGCTACTCTGCACACTGCTGCCAAAATCCATCTATACTGAGCAGCTCCCATGCCTGCACAGTAGAGGCAGATTGTCATTGCAGAGCACAGAGCAGCATTGGGACAAGAGCGTGCAAAGAAGAAAGAGCTGTCTCGCAGGAAGAAACCTGATAGGAAGGAAGAGAGGTAAGTATATAAAGGGGTCGGGGGTTAGGCTGAGCAGGTTGGGAAAAGCTAGTAGTGAGTGGGATAGCTAGAGAGACAGGGAGGGGGTGTATAGGAGGGAGGGAGAGAGGAAGGGGGAGTGAGGTGAGAGGGGTTAGTGTGGAAGTTACATAGCAGGAAGCTGAAGCAAGTAAACAAATGTAGAATATACCAGGAGCTCCCAGAGACACCCAGAAATTATTTTTTTGCCCGGTAAACCCCTTTGAATTTTTGCCATTAAAAAACATACAATTTGAATGAAAAAATAAAAAGTTAGACTTTTGGATAATGGGTAAACAAAAGCTAGAAAATTGTTGCGTCTTCAAAGATTGAAAACAAAAGTCTTTAAATCCTGCAGTTTTCACACTGCCTATTAAGCCTAATATGCTAACACCTACTGTTTTGTACACTGTATTCTGTTTGTTTTTCAGTAGTCATCCCTTTATCATTACATGTCCAATTATAATGAAAGGTAACATCTCTGTTTTAGGATCTAATCGGAGCTTCCACCTATCTCTGACCTCTGCATAGGTTACCGAGCATGTCTAGAAATCTCTCCCATAGAAGTCATTGAGTCATCTGTAGACTACTGCTGCTGTAAAGCAAATCTCTAAATGGAATAAACTGTACAAACTGAAAATAAAAATAATTTTAAAATAAAGAATTCAGTCCCACTGCTACAGGCATAAAAAAAAAAAAAAAATCTAGCACCTAGCCAGGCAGGCTACCATTTGCGAGAGAAACAGCTCACTGAATCCCAGACTTGAACCATTGCAATAAGATTCCACAATCCATTTTCAATGGCATTATTGAAAAGTGAAAGTGCTTAGGAATGACAGCAACTTGACTATGAAGTGCCAGGACATATAAAGTTGCAAAGGGGAATGCTGAGGCATATAGTTAAAAAATGTCACCAACGCTCTGCTGACTCAGTAACTGCAGCGTTTTAAACCTTCTCTATCAGTAATGGGGTTGTGCCATCATGGATACTTATCTCCTATCCACAGGACAGCGGAAAACTGTCTGCAATTGCTGGGTTCCCAAACACATGGTCCCCCAGGGATCAGGAGGACGAGGGACCAAAAGTTCCCTTCACCTTCTTGCGAATAGAGTACCAGTGCGCTTGTATGATTGGTGCTCTGCTTACTTCAGTGGGGCTACCTGGACTGTAGTATAGTATGCCCACAACCCCAAACAGTGAATGGAGCATTGGGTCACACAAGTGCACTGGCATTCCATTCACAAGGAGGTGTAAGCCGATGGCCGACCAGGTAATGGAGGGGGTGTACATCTCACCCAGACTACTAAGGTGGGTGAGATGAGAAAACTCCAGAAAGATTGGTTCTCAGCGGATAATTCTGTCTGCTGAGTGTTATTTCAAAGTTTCGGTTACTGGGCTGGATTTTTAGGAATGGCAGGTAGATTGGTAGTGGGACCTGTCATTCCACCCCCACCCCCACCCCCCCAGTCCACACTTTGGGGATGTTCTGGCAGCGACTCAGCTGTTGAGAGTCTCCTTGTCAAGGAGGCTTAAGAAGTCAGCTCCAGCAGCAGACTTTGGCAGAGCTTGGCTGGAGTGCCAAACAGAGAGGTCGTTTTTTTGGATCTGTGTCCTGAATTATTCAGCTGGCTTTTGTATTATATTTTTGTACTGCACTACCTTTTTTGAGTGAAAATAAAACTCTACTTTTGTTTTGGACTAAAGAAACTGGACTTGTGTGTCTATGCCACCCCACCTAGCAACCCCAAAGCCTGACAGAGGCTTTATAAAAACATTTGGTCCCCTGTCCTCCTAATCAAACACTTATCCCTTAGATCCTCTGGATATTGTCAGGGGTTATGTCAAGGGTTTATAGCAGCTGCAGCAAGGCTTTCTTCACCAAGCGCTAAGTATGCTGGTAATGGGTTCTGTGGAGTAGCATATCACACTTGTCGGTCTGTCAGTCTGATGAACAAGTCTGGAGAACATTACCTGCCTGACTGCATTGTGCCTGTAGAGTTTGGTCGAGGTGGGACAGTACTATGGGGTTGTTTTTCAGGATCTGACCTAGGCCTCTATGATTTAGTGAAGTGATATCTTAGTGCTTCAGCATTCCAAGACATTTTGGACAGTCATATTCTTTCTACTTTTTGGGAATAGTCTTGGGGTCCTTTTCTGTTCAAACATCACTGCGCCCCAGAGCAGAAAGATAGGTCCATAGAGGCATGGTGGGGTTTTGTTTGGTGTGGAAGAACTTGACTGACCCACACAGAGCTCTAACCTCAACCACGTTGAACACCTTTATGATGATCTAGAATGAAAACAAATGCCCTTATGAATGAAGGGGGAAAACTCTCCACTGCCACATTTCAGACTCTTGTAGAAGGCCTTCCTGAAAGAATGGAAGCTGGTATAGCTACAAAAAAGGAGTGGAGGTTGGAAGGATTTACTCCATATTGATGCCTATGGATTTAGAATGGGGTGTCATAAAAGCTCCTATAGGTGTAATGTGTAGGTGCACAATGTCTTTGTACATATAGTGTACTGTATATATTAATGGCTAGGTGATACATTCCTTTAGTATATATTTTGTTTTGCTGCCCATCAGTTTCTTTTTTGCATAGGAAAGGCTTTTGTCATATTTTTTCCTCAACAGTAAGACTCCATCTGCTGGTTGTGTCTTCGGATCACTTTTACGCTTCTGCAACATTGGTGGTTCCATTTAGGATAGTAGCTTATCCCTGTCATATAGTCGATTTGGTTCTTATTTAGTTGGATTAACTCCTTTCATTTTTACTTACATCTTAAGCTAGTATTCCATTCTACACAATAGCATTTTTACGAAGTAAAGTAAATAAACATATTTCAAGTAAAGAAGCTTTTATTATGAGTTATAGTTAAATGAGTGCGTGAAACTTTTCCTCTGGATTGTGGGAATATACTTTACATTGTATTACCTCTATATTTTATTATTTTATTATATTACAGCCAATCTTTTGTAATGCTGCATCCCTTTGCCAGAGGCTAGTATAATTCCAGTTGACATGGTTACAACCTGGTCATTAAAAGGCTTTATGGACAATTGATATCTCTGTTTCAAGGTAAACGGAAAATTGTTTAATTTGCACTTTTTTCTTTTTTTCATTATTTTAGCGTCTGGAAGCAATGAGCCTTTCATGCCCCCTGGCCAAATGCCTAACAGCGCTATGCCGGATATCTACAACCAGTCTCCATCTGGAGTGATGTCCAATATGGGAATGAGTCAGCGGCAGCAATTTCCTTATGGACCTGGAAGCTATGATAGACGGTAAGTACATTTTAAAGTCAGCAACTCTTGATGATAATTTCTCCTTTAGTATATGCTATGTTGTATAATAAGACGTACCATTTTAGAAGTCATCTTTGTTCTACCTACAAAAAGTTTTATTTCTTTTTGTGACAGTTTTCAAAACCGTTGACCATCCAGTACATACTGTATGTTATGTTAACATGGCTATACACACTCAGTAGCTGTCAGGCAACTCTTATTGCTCCTACATGTACATGAACATGTCCTATATGATGTGTATGTGACTATCGTGTTCTGAATGGCTAAAGGGGAGTAAGCGCTTCCAGTACTTCTAAAAGTTACTTATTGTTATTATTGTTTTTAGATATAATGAATCAGGTTTTATGCCTGATCCTAGGTTGAACAAATGTTGATGAATATCCAATACAAATCAGATGGTCAGTTGGTAAAGCTGAAATTGAAGTATTTATCTGACCTCAGTGTAAAGTGTTTGGCTGCCCTTGGAGACCTACAAATTATTAAGTTAACAGTATGATCGCAAAGTGTTGATCAGAAAGGCTGAAAGAAGAAAAGATGACTAAACAAACCCTAAAAATCTACAGGCTGAATGCAGAATACTTAGTATTTATTTTGTATCTATTCTAAGTGCAGCACCTGAGTAGATTGAGTGATGTATCTAGTGGTGGTGTTAATGAGAATGAGGGCAGATGCAATGGAGGTGTTACAGTGGCCATTGGGACTTCTTGGCATTGTTCATTGGCCCAGAGTGGAAAAAGGAAATAGAGAGGCAGGTAGCACCTGTATGTCTCCGACTCCCTGTAAAGTGGGGCACGCTCAATTATAGAATCAATAAAGGATACAAGGGAGAGTGGTATATATATATATATATATATATATATATATATATATATATATATATATATATATATATAGTGTTATACATGAGAAATTGTAAAAATGGTAAAAACATGACCATTAGAGATCACCAGAAAAAAAAAAAATCGGATTTCTATAAAATGGCCCTAGTCTGTGTTAGTCTGAAAAAGATGAAGCAGGGACTTGCAGGTGAAAAATTAAAGTAGGGACTAATGTGAGTACATAATGTGCGAAATATATGCAAATCTGTTTTCCAGGATGTAATTAGGAAAACAGTGCCTCTGTATGGTGAGAGACTATAGACCAGGGTCAGGGGATAATAACACTCCTTAGGGAGTGGGCACCTTTACAGGCATATGGAGACTTGCAAGCCATTTTCGCTGCACTAGGGAATATATTGTGTGGAATACATTGGTGTTACAAAAGCAATCCATCTTAAAATCTGGTGCAACTTGCGCCAATAGAATAAGATTTTTGTGCCTTACATGGATTATGGATCTTCCTCTGTTTTGTTCATTTCCCCTTGAGCACTCCGTCCCAGAAGTCCAGGTGCTGGTCAATTACGGTTTATTTGCACTGGGATTTTAATGTAACAATAAAAGGAAGCAATCAATTGGCAAACAGTTAGAGGTTAATTATAGTATGCAGAACTTTTAATTACAGGTGAATGTAGAAACTGGTAAATAGCAAAGAGGCATTTAAAGGTTATATAGTGCTTAAGGGTAGTATTTAACTGTATCTGGTATATTGCAATATTTTATATTCATTTTATAACATCAGTTTAATTAAGGCAGTTAAAAACATTAACAACCTCTTTAGGATTACTCCCCACTACAAAGTATAGCTGCACAAACTCAATTTAAAGGGTATTTTCACGTTAACATTCACCTTCATCTCTCTAATGTATAAAAATCTGAGACCGTGATTCAGAATAACACTGATTTTTATAGTATATTAAATGTGGCCAAAGGCCCCAGGCATTCTGCTAATGGGATAGATTTTACTACACCCCAGCTTCGTTCCATTCCTCCTTTCCTATTTTTAGTTAGAAGTGGTCATTGGCTGACTGCATGGCCCATATATATATATATATATATATATATATATATATATATATATATATATATATATATATATATATATATATACACACACACTGTTGTTGCAGTATATTTCTATATCTCTAACACTCTCATCTCAGTGTACATATATATATTTTTATATATATATATATATAGTTAATTAATAGTTTTTATGCATGTTGGAAGTCTGGAGCCTTTATGTCTATGTCGCAGCAGTTTTATCTATATGGACAAATGTTCCTTGCAGGTTCAATAGCCATTGATTTGCAAAAACACTTCATTGAATTAAAATAGCTCCAATGAAAGTCAGAGCTGAAGGTCACTAGCTCTTAAAAGATTAAATAGGCATTCTCTTGCTTAATCCTCATATATTTCCCTGTAAAATGTTATAGATTTCAAACAGTAATACTTAAAAAGAGAGTTGGCCAAGGAAACCTTTAGATTTGAAAGAAGCTGAAAAGTAGTGATGCTGGAAAGTTTGAAGTGCATTGATGTGCTTGTGAGTATGAATATTCTTTATGCCTGTCTTTTTCATAAAATGTTCCCGTTTTTGTAGGTCTGAATATGGCATGGGTGCTGAAGGAAGTATGGGTCCACCAGGTCAAAACAACATGGGGGCTTCAAACAGTGATCCCAGCATGTATTCACCAAATCGCTATCCAGGACAGCAAAGGTGGGCAGTCTATTGTTGTATTCTCTTGTGCTGTTTATCCAATTGCCATTCATTTGCTGAGAGCCAACTACCACTTTGGAGGAAATCTTTCATATGGTGTCTGTTTTCCTGGAGGCAGTGTTGCCCTGATATGTGGCAATTTTTTTGAAAATGTTGCATGATGATGATAAATTTGTTTCATCCTTAAATATGTCTGTAGAAATGTCTTAATTTTTATGCCAATCACACAATGGAGTAAGATTGCACAAAAATATTTGTCATTTGAAAAGAAAGTCAAAACTTGTAAATTCGTCTAAATCCTGGCCATTCAGCAAGGCATGTCCATCCCTCACTCCACTTTTACAAACCGATGTGCATGGTATACATGGGATTCTGGCACAAATGATTAAAGGTCTTTCTATTTTTGTATAATGGGAAGTCATCCAATTTACCAATATATTTTCCATGTCATTTTATCATGGTTTTCTAGATCTCTGTTTTCTGTCATCCATTGTGTTTACTTCCAGTGTATAAGAATCAATCCATTGTCATGTGATATACAGTCCATGGTCATGTGATGAACATATAGGCGCTCAGCACATTAACAGACGGAGCTCTGATTACTGTGCTGTGACAGTAACAAACCATACACCTGTGTGTCCATCCCATGACCATGGATTCATATTCATCCACTAGAAATATACAGTGGATAGCAGCAAAACCATGAGGAATGGCTATAGAAAGTATATAGGGAAATCGTATGACTTTTCATTATCCAAACCAAAACATTTATTTGCTGAAAAACTGGACAAACCCTTTGAAAAACAACCCTTGAGACTTTGTTTCCCCCTCCCATCCCATTTCTTCTTGATAGTCTAGATGTGTGGATAAAACACTTTTTCTTCCTCAACACTTGTTGTGGTCTAGTCCCTGGCCTGATCGCATAACCAGCAAACAGACTTGCTGCTTCATACTACATCTTGTGTGTTAAACAGAAGCCAGTTTTGCCATTCATTCCTATCAGACTTACCGCATCATAAAGAATGGGGAAACTGGTTTCTACTTCACACTTGAGATGAAGTGTGAATTGGTATGTATGTTTGCTGGGCAGGTGCAGCAATAAAGGCAAAAGTATATTAAGAAATATAAGCCTTTGTGTTTGCTGCCATTTGTAGGTTGTCCAGAGTGATTTGTAAGAGAAACCTATTTCCTACATATTATTTCTTATATACCAAAACTTTCATATTGTACAGTTCTGTTGTGCACTACGCCAGTATTCATTAAGATACAGACTGAACCACAAAAGTACTTTCGATACTTTTCCGTTTTTACTCATAAACCAATTACTTAAGACGCATTTAAAACCCAATAACTCATGTCTGTAGAGGTAAAGCTATTGTGCATAATCTTGGATGGATGGTACTTTGGCTTCCAGATCATCAGAAACATTGGTTTTGCCCTTCAGTTATAATGAACTGTGCAGACTTGGGGAATGCTTTTATTTTGTTACAGTATATATGTAGGCTGTAGGCTTTTCAACTTAACACAAAACCACAATGCTTTTCTTTTCAATGGGCTAAAGTAAAATAGTGAGCTACTAGAGAAGACCACCTTTATTGCATCAACAATACATGAAAGGCTCATATTATCAATAGATGTATCCAGACAAGTAGAATAGAAGAGAGATGTTAAATGGGTGTGAAAAGTGAATATCCTATAGTTCAAAAAACAGAAACTACAAAGAAATCATTTGAAGTGTATAGACCTTCAGCAACTTATTAATAGAGAAAAAATGCTCAGAGAATTCTTCCCTTTCCTAGGCTTGAGGAGAAGTGGAGAACATTTCCACAAATAACCTCTTTCCTATTGCATAAAAAATAGAAAATATAGAGTGGAATTTCCAAGGTGTAAGAGTCATTGCCCTTAAATTTTTATCAAACTTGTCTTGTAATCTCATATTAAATTTTAGACCCGTTCATTTCTTAATGTAGCTTTGATTTGGAGATACAAAAGACACAGCTTACACATTGACTATGGATGAAAAGGAAAAGAGAGCCCTTCCTTATGTGTTAACCACAATCCAATTTAGAACCGCATGTGCACTAACCTATTTCTGTTGTGTTAACTCTATAAACAATATGTAGAATCTGTTGTCCCGGTGTTGCAGCCACATCCAGCCTGGTACATTTGTGATAGCCTGGTATTTAACATATAATAAGCAGTAGAAATATCTGAAATACAACGTGTGTCACTTTCCGAGTTTTGCTTGTTCATACAATACTTATACATTGTTAATTTACTATGCATCTGGAAGAGCCAAACACCATTTCTAATGTATTTACCGATCCAACAATAGTGAACAGATTTTTTTTTTTTTTTAACATATCCTTTAAAAAATAAAATAACAACCAAAGATCCAAAATGTTACACTGATAAATTTCATAAAATCTTTATTGATCTTTTATAGAATATGGGTCTCTATTTTAGAGTGCTCTAAATTCTGTATATTGTTATATGAGCTATCTGCATACAATATGACTATTCTCCCTCTAGTGGCGTCTGTAGGTGGCCAAAATGTATTCAGGTGTTTAGGGCTTTGGCAACCTACAAATGTAACAAGCAAATTCATAGGCGGCGCTCTACTCTAGTTGAGCATCAATCATGCCATGGCAGGCTATGCTATTAACATAGAGTGAGATTTTTACTTTATTATTATTATTATTATTGTTATTATACAAATGTAGCATGCAACAACTTTTTAGATAGTGCATTAGTATTGTTGAGTATCTCACTGCGGTGTACTGTACTACGCTATTTCATTGTCAAAGGTTCCCTCCTAGAACACACATTTTTAGTGATCAAGAACCTGTCTTATCTATGAATTGTAACCATAATACATTTCGCCTCCCTCTTACTGTCTTTGTCATCATTTTCTTATACAGTCAAATTCATTTGTACCATATATCTGGTAATAAATATCTTAGTGGTTATTGAATAAGAGGTTTGCTGCATAAGGGAGCCTTCACACGGAGTAAACTTGCGTGTATTTTTGCAAAATTGACTTCAATTATATTTTTTACACGTGTAAAAATACGCCTGTAAAATGTCATTGAATTCAATGGGAGTCTTATTTTTACACGTGTATTTTTACACATGTACTGTGCAAAAATACATGCACGTTTACTCCGTGTGAAGGCTCCCTAATTCTAGGACTACTAGTTCTTTAAAAAGCACAACTCTCTTTACAAAGATATTGCAGGCCACATTCATACAGTAGACCAGTGCGATCTTCCGTGAAAAAGCCAAGTCCAAACCTAAGGGTAATCCGATTTCATGAACCTTCATAAACATGAGTCTATTGAGGGATCCGTTAACTTGGCCCACCAGATGGCATGTTCAGTTTCCTCTCAGATAAGTCACACGGCTGTTAATACAATGGTTGTGTGAGTAGATCCATTAAGGTCTATGGGGCAGTGTGCTCGCTTTTAAAACAACAGGTAGCATATGGTAGTGGAAAATTGTTGTGTGAATGAGCCCCTACTGATACAAGTACTATTACTAAAGCAAAAAAATTACATCCAAATTTCCCATTTTGCAAGTTGTGAAAGCCATGTTCTATAAAAAAAAAGACTGTGGAGACCATCACTGATCTTGATGTTCATGTTTCAGAACTGCATGAAAATTTCTCATTTTTGATTTTGGTTAAAATGTGTGATCAGCGTTTACAATTATTGTTAAGATGATTGAGGCCCAGTCTCCAAAATAAATCATTGATAATGTTACCGGTATATAAAATCAAATCTGTAATTTTTTTTCCTAGGCATGAAGCATATAGTCAGCAGTATGCAGGGCAAGGACCCCCTTCAGGACAACCACCGTATGGAGGGCACCAGCCAGGAATGTATCCTCAACAGCAAGTAAGGCTACTGCAATAGTTAATGGCCAATGTTATGTTTTCACACTCCAGAGGTGAATCTGCATCCACCACTACATTCTCAATAAAACACCCCCCCATTGTCTATGGATAGACAATAATTAATTTATGTGGCAAACAATTGCAAAATGCCAAATTAAATAGTATAATTCTCTATGTTATGTTTAACATCTGAGATGTCATATGGACAGGTTGGCTTCAGTAAAACTGTGTGGTACTGTGTATGTATATATATATATATATATATATATATATATATATATATGACCGTTTACAAATCTGTACTTGCACCCCTAAAGAACACAGAACCAAACTGAGATTTTCTCAAAGTCATACACTGATCTCTTAAACCCTTTACTAGGCATAGCAAGGTATATCTGATAGGGGTTAGTTGAAAGTGAGTTGATAGTTCGCTCCATTGGTTTGCAGCCCAGACAATGGTAATGGTAATCTATGCTGAACTCTGACAAGGAAAACTTTTTTGTCTAAGCTACTTATTTCTATGTAGTTCTGTTCAGGCTTTTCTGAGGCTTGTAACATGGAAAAGTATGATAGAAGAATCTGGTTACTACCTTGCATCACAGCCTGCAGACATGTCAGATGAGAAACCTGGTTCTCTTGCAGTCAGCACTGAGTTGGTCTTCTGGTATTTAAATGAAGAAAATTGTAATCCGTAAGGTTTTCCAGCAATACATATAAATTTTATTTTCATAAAAACCTGAAAGTTCATATTCATTGCTTACATTTTGATTCCTAGTCACAGAAACAAACTGAGACTGTCAGAGAAAGATTGTTCCCTTAGCAGTAGTATTACATGATTTCTTTATATAGCTTTTACAATTTATGAAAGGCCAGATAAGACTTATGGGTTAAAACATCTCGTATGTGAAACTGTTTGGACAGTGACCCAAATTTGCATCTATATAAACAAATGTACTGAATGTAAGGGTACAATACAGTATAATAAGAATGAAGATGTGACACCTCTCTGCACAATGCTTTTCTGCAGAATGCTCAATGCATCAAATAACGTCACACAAAAAATATAGGGCAATTCTAGGTAGTATTATCAAAATCAACCACATTTGGCCAACAGGCCAACTACCACATGAAAGACAACACAATTATAAAATGTATAAATTTATTAGAAAATACATAAATAAATAATAATAAATTTAGAGGTAATTGATGCAACCAGCAATGGATGCAATGACATACATACTAATAGGCTTCCATGAGGTAATATGCTTTACATTTTAGTCAATACAATATTCAATGGAAAAGGTTTTTTTACCCCATAAAAATGCTAAGCTAAGCTATTTCCCCCTGACGAAGCCACTTGCGTGGTGAAACGCGCGTCGGGGCGCGTTCTGATGCGTGATATACATACAGGTAATGTTCAATGCAGTTCACATGCCTTCCTTATGTCTACAATATCAAATGTTAATATATTGGCTCTCTAGTAAGAATTGCTAGTGATTTGAAATCCTCATCTATGTATATACAGCAAATGATACCCATTTTTATGGGGTAAAAAAACCTTTTCCATTGAATATTGTATTGACTAAAATGTAAAGCATATTACCTCATGGAAGCCTATTAGTATGTATGTCATTGCATCCATTGCTGGTTGCATCAATTACCTCTAAATTTATTATTATTTATTTATGTATTTTCTAATAAATTTATACATTTTATAATTGTGTTGTCTTTCATGTGGTAGTTGGCCTGTTGGCCAAATGTGGTCAATGCATCAAATGCAAATAATATACAGAATTGAGAATCATTATTTCCTTATTAAGGAGCTGGTTGACATGGTAGAAAGATGATGATGATGTTGATCATTGATGAGAATGACTGACTCGTATACGTGAAGTTTTCTATTAAAGGGTGACCTTTTCAAATGATTAAACTCAGGGCCGACTCTAGATTTTGGTGGGCCCTTGGGCAAGGGAGTCTCAGTGGTCCTCCTGTCAGTCCTGGTAAGAGGCATAATCCATTAAATCCAGTGAGTGCTGTGATTCATATAGAACATCATATATGCCCTTTTTGAGCAGACTTTACCTTTCATTTAAAACCAAAAGAAATAAGATGGACAAATATTTCTTTCTTGTTTTTAACATTGCAGTAAATGGTGGTGGATGCAAACAGAGGGTGATGTGTCTGCATCTATCATGTCAGAACAACAAACTGAAAAGTGTGAACCTGACCTTACCTGCACAGTACTGTAGGCATTGGTTGGATGTATACACCAATACAATTATTATTCTGTACATGTAAAACATCAATTTTAGTGCACGGTTTTCTTTTTTCTTACAATCCTTTAATGGAAAAAAAAACACAAATTAAGGCTGTTTTCACATCTGATATAAAGGCAAACTTCAACATATTGTCGACTTTGTCTGATGGCAGACGCCACCTTTACCTAACAGATCCCATTGACTCACAGTTTGGTCTGTTTAGTTTTCGCATTTCATCCTTTTACATTGGACATTTGTTGTAGTGACTCCTCATTACAACTACAGCTGTACACAGTCACTAACATTAGACAGCATAACAATGTTGAGATACTGTAAGTCCCTGGGCAGAAAAAATGCACAGTGGACTGACTTTAGCCATTTACTTACCATCTGTCCAGCATCTGTGCAAGTAAGTTACAGCAGTAGTACTAGGAGAAGACAGCAGTCTTGGAGAGGTCAAAACATTAGCAGACTGGAGTTTGGGAATAGACAACAGTAAGTGCGGCAAGAGAAGACACTGACTCTAAGGCTTTTCTGCTAATGAAACTGATGTTTTCAGTTCTCAGATGAGCAGAAGGTCCTGGTATCTGTCTGGGTTTGGCGAGTGCTGACGCAATCCCTGATTAATCTGTGTTGGGTGCACCTTTTATGATGCTGTAGAGTTCATGATATTTGTAGAGTTTATGGGTTATGTGATATTTATGTCATTAATATCTCTCTTTTCTTAATTGCAGAACTACAAACGCCATATGGATGGCATGTATGGTCCATCAGCAAAGCGGCATGAAGGAGATCTATATAATATGCAATACAGTAGTCAACAGCAGGATGTGTATAATCAGTATAGTAACACCTACTCTGGACCAGACAGACGGCCAATGCAAGGCCAGTATCCATATCCCTATAACAGAGAGCGAATGCAGGGTCCAGGGCAAATGCAACAACATGGTATGGCACCACAGTTAATGGGGGGTCCCATTCAGTCATCTACAAATGATGGCGCTCAACAGAACATGTGGACATCCCGTAATGATATCCCTTACCCATATCCAGGAAGGCAAGGCCCTGGAAGCACTCAACAGCCAGGAACATATCCAGCTATGAACCGTTCTGAAGACCTAATGGGTCCTGAGCAAAGGATGAATCATGAAGGTCAGTGGCCACCTCATGGAAATCAGCGTCAGCCCTCGTATATTTCTCCATCAGGATCCATGCAACCAATTACTAGAGCTCCACCGTCTTCTTACCAGACCCCACCTTCTATGCCAAACCACATTTCAAGGGCTCCTAGTCCTGCGTCATTTCAGCGCTCACTAGAAAATCGTATGTCACCAAGCAAGTCTCCTTTTATGCCATCTATGAAGATGCAGAAAGTAATGCCCTCAGTCCCCCCAACACAAAGCTCTGTACTTTCTGCTCAGTCTACTTCAAGACGTGAAATAACCTTCCCTCCAGGTTCAGTGGAAGCAACTCAACCAATCTTGAAGTCAAGGAGAAAGATTACCTCAAAAGACATTGGTAAGTTTAACTAATGAATAGAAGTGACAATTTAATGTCTGTAATATAAAATGATAATCCTTGTCCTCCAATCATGTATACAAATCTTTAAAAGGCACCTTTGAACACTTTTTATTGCATGGCATATGAAGAATATCGGCTCATCAGATTGGAGCACAAAGATTCCTTACATGGTCAAATTTAGGCAGATGGCCTAAGTAAGGCCAAGTGTAACCCATTCCCAACATCTGCTGAAATAATTTGGTGGATATCAGATATTTACACACTCAGGTGCAGAGCAGGCACCATAACTGTATTACATAGCAGAAGCCCTGCATCAATGTCTGCAGTCATAAACTTGTCTGATTGCAGGCACTTAATCCCTCATATGCAGGGTTTAGTTGCGACCACACATCTAAAAAGAAAAAAAAAAGTTACAAAAACAATTAAAAAAAAAAGTAAACAAAACACATTAGGCATCCACACATAACAAATGCTAATAGAAGTACAGTATAAACTTATTTATTCCATATGGTGAACATGAAAAACACCAAAAAGCCCAAACTGCCATCTTTTCACCATTTTACTGCTCAAAAATATTTTAATAAATGATCTTAACCAAAGGCTTAACTTGAAGCTTCTGGCACCCAATTCAAAATATATGACCGGGCCCCTCGTCTTGTGTTATCTAGCATACTGGTGCCCTATAGCTATGCCTCTGCTCTGAATATATCATAAATTTCCTAAAACAGTAGCACTAAAAAATACGTTTTCCCACACACACCGAAATATAAAAAGGTTATAGGTGCCAGAAACGGATTTTAGTAAAGTTACTGAAACAGGAAAAAAAAGACTATGTAAATTTAGTATCTCACAGACCTGCAGAACATAGACAACATGGGGAGTAAAAAATAAAAATGCATAAATTAAAAATGGTTGCAAGGAAGAAGTTAGATTGGATAATAAACTTGTGTTGAGGGAAGTATTATATTTCCCAGTGGCCCCCTAAATGAAGGTGAGCCACCAGCCCCCACCTATCCATGAGTGACACACAGCAGTGTATACTTATTGTAGGCCTTACAATAGCATCCCTCCATAGTCGCCACCTAGTTGACATCTCTACAGGGACTTCTTCACCAATCATCCTGCATTGCTTTGATGCCTGCCACTGTGTAAGCACAGAGCTAATATATACCTAACGTAAAGCAAGAGAGTCACTCATTAGGTTGTTCCCACAGGCAAGGGCTAGGCTAGTGCAGAAAAAAAAATTGTTTTGACCCACATAGTTGTACAATCGGGCACTTCCGCGATATAAGGCAAGTTGAGTATCTTGCTACAGGAGGCGTCACCTAGTAAAAGCATTTGGGTGGCATTAAAAAAAACATTATACCGTGTGTGGGTGAGACTGATGTTCCATTAGTGCCCCCCACACCAACTAATATCTCATTAGAGGTCTCCACATGTTAGAATGAAGTATTTGTGCCTGTTCACACAGTATAATTCACCATTAGTTCCCCCACAAACAACTGATGGTAACACAATTGGTGATCTCTCCTGTCATTAGTGTAAGGTATCAGGGCTTGGGGACAGCAGTTGTGAAATGAATGTTTCTTCGGGCACAATCATGATGAAAGGGCGGGGAGTCAGGGCTCTGGGCAGTTGGTGGCCCTATAATAATACGAATACAACTATAGCACTCACACAGCTCCATCAAAGGCGAAATAAAAATGTTACAGGTTTTTAAATGCAGGAACACAAACATCTTTACTGTCAAAAGTGGTAAAACATTTTTTTTTTTTTTTTTAAATGTCTACATTTGGTCTTTCTACTGACCTACAGATGCATATACATATAAATAAATGTATCTCATTGAGCTTGGTTCTGGAACCATATTTATGCCCTATTAGTAATTCTGATACCATATAAGAATAAATATTGGTTTTGAGGTCTATATATGTAGTGAGCTTGATTTAGGGGGTACCATTTCACTTTTCACCTCAGGCAGCAGATAGGCTAGATGTAGCCATGTGTACAACGGCCCAGAATTTATTTTACTGTTGTGCAATAGACACTAAAGTCTAACACTGCGTTTGTACAGTACATTTAATTGCAGAAATAAATTCATTAAACTGAAAATTTCTGATATACTTAGATCACATCCCAACAAAAGGAGAAACGATTTGTGATTTCAGTGAATTGTCACATTGCCTTAATACTTTACACTTCACTTCTGACTGGGTTCAACGCAACAATACCAATTCTTTTCCATTATGATGATCATTGTTATTTTTATTTCTTAACAGTAACTCCTGAGGCGTGGAGAGTGATGATGTCTTTAAAATCTGGTCTCTTGGCTGAAAGTACTTGGGCATTAGACACCATCAACATCTTACTATATGATGATAGCACAGTGGCCACTTTCAACCTATCTCAGGTAAGTGTATTCTATATACAAAACAGCTCTTTGGTCATTTGGGTCTGTAAAGTTTAAAAAATAGCCAGCTGGATATACAATACAATAGAAAAAAAAAATTACCATTTAAATGCATTGCTGCTATTGTGGTGTGTTGGAAGTTTTTGTGTACCAGTAGCACAGACCACAGTGGTGGTGTTGGGGGTAATTTTGGTACATGACCAGTGATTGGCTGTAGTGGTTACATGACGAAATGATATATTGCTGATTTGTAAAGTGCGAACTGCATGCTAAACACTAGTATGGGCACTGGATGAATGATGGATGAATCGGGGGGGGGGTTGGCGGGTTCAGCATTTTTCCTCTTCTTAAAACACAGCTTCAATCCCTGCCTTTGTGATATAGCTTGATAGCTGCGACTCAAGATTATTAAATGTGTACTTGCTTACAAAATTCATGCATTCTGCTACATATCAATTTAACTGTTTTAAAAAATAAAATTTAATACAATTTGTAAATTTACCTTTTTCTTATTTTCTAGCTACCTGGATTCCTTGAGCTTTTGGTGGAATACTTCAGAAAATGCCTTATTGATATATTTGGGATATTGAAGGAATATGAAGTTGGTGAAAATGTCAAAAAATCCCTTGAAAATGGTTCAGAAGACGATTTTCCATCTATAGAAGAGGAGGAAGCTGCCATGGATTATAAGGAAGACATTGAAGATGAGGAGGATGAGTTTAACGATAAAGATGATGATAATCAAGATGCTGAAAGTGTAGTTGAAAAAGACCCTGTAAAGACAGAAGACCTTTCTTTTGTCAAATCAGGAGCATTGATTGATCCTTCTTTACGGCCTAAACAAGCCAGTAAGTTTGACAAGCTACCTATCAAAGTTGTGAGGAAAAATGATCTTTTTGTTATTGATCGTTCAGATCAGCTTGGAAGGGTACAAGAATTTATTAGTGGATTACTTCATTGGCAACTTGGTGGAGGTGACACAACGGAACACATTCAGACCCACTTTGAAAGCAAAATGGAGATACCCATGCGTAAACGATCACAACCCTCAATCAGTTCACCAAGCAAAAAGAAAAAAGAGATTGATGTCAAAGTGTTAGTAGACAATGAAGAAGACCAACCAGAAAAGAGCATAACTGCAACCATCGATGATGTCTTATCTGCAAGGCCAGGTGCTCTTCCTGAAGATTCAACAAACCCCTGCCTACAAACAAACAGCAACAAACATTCATTAGGAATCAACCAAGCCAAAACTCATAGGAATATCACTTTACTGGAAGATGAACCAAGAAACCGAGATGAAACTCCTTTGTGTACAATAGCCCAGTGGCAAGACTCTTTGGCAAAGCGCTGCATTTGTGTGTCAAATGTTATCCGAAGTTTGTCCTTTGTACCTGGAAATGATGCTGAGCTGTCAAAACACCCAGGTTTGGTCTTGATTCTTGGGAAATTAATTCTCCTTCACCATGAGCATCCAGAAAGAAAACGAACGCCTCAGACTTACGAGAAGGAAGAAGATGAAGATAAAGGTACCAGCTGTAGCAAAGATGAATGGTGGTGGGATTGCCTTGAGATTCTGAGGGAAAACACTTTGGTGACATTAGCCAATATCTCTGGACAACTAGACTTGTCTGCTTATACAGAAAGTATCTGTTTGCCAATTTTAGATGGCTTGCTACACTGGATGGTATGCCCATCTGCAGAGGCACAGGATCCCTTCCCAACAGTAGGGCTCAATTCTATTCTTTCTCCTCAGAGACTCGTTCTGGAAACCTTATGTAAACTCAGTATACAGGACAATAATGTGGACCTTATATTGGCCACACCTCCGTTCAGTCGCCAAGAGAAACTTTATGCGACGCTAGTTAGGTACGTTGGGGACCGCAAAAATCCTGTGTGTCGAGAAATGTCTGTGGCACTGCTTTCAAACCTTGCTCAGGGGGATACATTGGTAGCAAGGGCCATAGCTGTGCAGAAGGGGAGCATTGCAAACTTAATAAGCTTTTTGGAAGATGGAGTCACCATGGCCCAGTATCAACAGAGTCAACATAACCTCATACATATGCAGCCCCCCAATTTGGAGCCACCTAGTGTAGACATGATGTGCAGGGCAGCTAAGGCTTTATTAGCCATGGCCAAAGTGGAGGAAAACCGATCTGAGTTCCTTTTACACGAAGGTCGTTTGTTGGATATCTCTATAACAGCTGTTCTGAACTCTGCGGTTGCTTCTGTCATCTGTGATGTACTCTTTCAAATAGGACAATTATGACAGCAGTGGGATGCCAAGCATGTGTGAAAGGAGAGTAGGAAGTCACATATAACTGGCTATTTTTCTGTTCTTTTATCAAGATTTGAGAGAGAGAAAACAAACAAACAAAAAGTTAAAAGGAAAAAACAGGTGTGCTCCACATATTCAGTCATTTATTTACCAATTTAAAATTCAGAAAAATAATGGTTAATGAGCTCAGAAAAAGAAATTTGCTGTTTTGTGTATATTAATTTTATTTTATTTGTCTTAACCAAAGTTGGTGATTGTTTCATTCAGAGGTCATTTTGTTTGTTTTTTTCTTTTATTTCCATTGGTTGTATACTTGGGGGACTGATTGCTAAAACTGTGCAAGCAAGCATTGTAAAATGAAATTGTATCAATTCTTTGCCTAAAATGAGTTATTTTGTTGTTTTATTTTATTTTTTTTAATTTTCAAAATTTGTCCCACCTTGAGTTATATAAAAATGTACCAAACCCGTGTGCAATAGAACGGTTAGTAAAAATATATGTAGACAAGGAGCCTAAGTTTTGGAAATACTGTTTTTATCCTTTGGATAACAGGAACATTAGAATAGGAACAGACTGAATAGACTATTATGGGGAAATAAAATAAAAAAATTTTGATCAGTTATATTGAAATGAGCTGAGTAATACACACACTGTCATAATTCAACCTGGTTTTTGTTTGACTTTTCACACTATGACAACAGCCTTTAGATATTTCATTATATATTTTTTTCTATTTTTTTTTTTTGTTTTGTTTTTTAACTTCCCAGGGGCTGTAATGTATATAAGAGATGTATAGGCCTTCACATTTTTCTTTCCCCCCCCCCCCCCCCCCGTTTTCTAAAACATTCATTTTAGTACATGATTTGTCTATTTCCCCATGATGTGGTGAAAGTGATAGATTTTTATGGTCATTATTTTGTTTTCTTCCTATTCATGGCACTGAAAAATGAAAATTCTCTCCTGGCCATAGCTCCAACCAAGAGGGTAATGTGCAAGTTTCTTTCTGTATGTATAAATTAATGCTCTACTTCAGGATAGCAGCTGATTACTTTGCTTACTGGTCACTATGTGGAAATAGTTGTCTGCCAACTGAATTAGACTATGGTTATATAATACAGACAAAAGTTATTACACCATAATGGATGAAACAACAAAGCTATTGAGGTTTTTCAGTGATGATACTTAACATATTTGTATTTCAAGAAAATGTAGTTAAAAAAAAAAAAAAAGAAAATGAAAAAAACTTGTTGTAAATTCCTCCTTTTCCTCTGGCTTAATGAATATCATTTATTCAGTATAAAATCTTTATACTATATGTTCCACATGTTAAGAATAAATGTACATTAAATCTTGTTAAGCACTGTGATGGGTGTTTTTGAATAATCCCTGTAAACGTTCATTCTTCTACATTCATGTTACACAAAAAAAACAACTATGATTTACGTGAGATTATCACATGAAGGAAACACGGCAAACTAATGAAGGGGGTTGAAAAAATATTGCGAACACCCCTTTAAGTTTAGTCAACTTGAATTCTTCCTGACACACCTGCCATTACCGGTAACGCTTCCTTATTACAATACTGTTGAGAAACGTTATTACTAGTGCTGTTCTAAAAATGTTTCTTTTAGGGGCATGATATTTCAGGCTCGGCAGAGCTTTAAGGTGAAATGGTTGTTGATGTGTGCTTGGTAGAGACTTCTGAGTACATAGTTACTGGGTCTACCGTTTCTGTGATTATACCCCAGTATTAAAAATCTGTCAAATCATCTGCAGACAGAAGCAGTTGTAGTCAAAAGTCAAAGCTTGACATGAATGATTGAAGATAACACTGATGAATTGTAGCCAAAAATACAAGTTACTGCAAAATTGAATGCAAGAACATACATTTCAGTGAAAAACCATAAGATGTGCACTGTACAAAGATGGCATCAGTGACAATGCAGCAGTGGCCAAACCAAAGTCAAGCTTTGACTTTCAGCCACAGCTGCTTCTGTTTGCAGATGTTTTGCCAGTCTTTAATCAGATGTGATTACTGAAACAATAGACCTTGACATACCCATGAGCTCAGCAACTGAGGTAATATAATCCCCTAAAGATAGATATACAATGCCATGCAAGAGTTTAGGCGGGTATGGAAAAATGCTGCAGAAAAAGGAAGCCTTAATAAGTTCTTTTTAAATTAAGTGAATGAACAAAAGAAAAATTTATGCTTCAGCCATGAACATAAAAAATAAAAGCCCTCATAGCTTCATTGACGTCAAATAAAAGTTATGGCTGAAGCATAAAAAGGATATATGTATGGTATTGTAAACCTACTGACCTATAGAATAAAGGTAACTTATTTATGGTTCACAATACACTGCACAAGGAAACAGATGTCTAAATAATATGCATATTTCAGATTACTTATTTTACACCTTGAAGCCCCCACCCCCTCCACTTTAGTAAAACTTACCATAGACTAGAGCTTGAGATGGAATAGCCGAAAATTGTTTAAAAACGGCTACATCAGTAAAGGAGGTGATATGTCCCACTTCCAGTTGAGTGAGGCTGGTCTTACATGACCATAGTGGTTTTTGTGGTCCGCAATTTGTGGATCTGCAACACAAATTTCACTCTGAGGCTGGTCTTACACGACCGTAATGCATTTGCGGTCCGCAAGTTGCTGATCAGCAACACTAGTTGCTGATCATCAACTTACACTCCGCAGATTTCCGTGAGCTGCTGCACTCGCCCATAGAGTTCTATGGGCGAGTCCGTGCAGTGCCGTGAATTGCGGCCATTACGGACATGTTCCAAAAAGTGCGGACCTCGGTTGCGGCCCGGCACACCACGGATAAAATATCCGGTGGTGTACGAGGCCGCATTGACTATAATGTGTCCGCAAATGGTCCGCAATTGAAAACCCTCAATTGCGGACCATTTGCGGACTTAAACTACGGTCGTGTAAGACCAGCCTTAATACTCATTCCGCAGACGTCCATGTCCAACCGCAAAGTGCATCCGCAACGTTCCGTGTGTATCAGTATTATGCGGATCCGCAAAAAAAAAAACACACTACAAAACACACATGTTGACATCCGCAATTGCGGATATACACTGAGTTCAGTGTATATCTGCATAACTGCACGTGCCCATAGACTTGTATGGGACAGTCCGTGCCGTAAAAACATGGACATGCGGTATTCTGTCCAGACCACGGTTGCTGCACGCCACACCATGGACAAAATCTACGGTGGTGTAAGAGGCCGCATAGAAAACAGTGGGTCCGCAATTTAAAACCCGCAATTGCGGACCATTTGCGGTCTTAAACTACGGTCGTGTAAGACCAGCCTAAGAGCTGCTGTCTCTGCAGGAGATCAGTTAGGATCACTAGGCATAGAGGGCAAAGTGCTTATCATGACTTATACTTCCTGCACATGTCTTGTGGAGAGGGTCAGAATTATAGGCCACTAACATGCCAACTCTTTATTGTCTCAGAGGTCAGGTTCACTGACCACTACGGACAAAAACATGACAACCAATCTAAATACTTCACAGAAGACACTATGGAGAAAGTATAAGCATGGGAGTCTTTTAAATCTTTGTATGCCACCAGCTTAAAGGGGCTCTATCATTGGGAAAAGTCATTTTTAACTAAGCACATCCTTGCTTAGCCTTTAGAAATGCTATTCCACACATACATTTTGTATGTTTTTTATGTTTGTTTGGGGTTTTCAATGAGCTTGTTTTTATTCATATGCTAATTAGCTTCCAGCCAGCGCAGGAAGTTCCCAGCAGCCTTCTCTTTGCTATTATCTCCTATGTGTGTGTGCGCAAACAGGAAGCAGGAAGTCAGCAGCAGCAGCCTGTGCTGTACACATACATAAGAAACAATAGACAGAGGGTGCACAATGAGACCTCTGGGGTGCACCGACAGGCTAATTAGCATATGAATAAAAATGGGCTCATTCAAAAACCACTGAGGCGATTTACATACCAAAGGTAGGTGTGAAATAGCATTTCTAAAGGCTATGCAAGGATGTGCTTAGTTATAAATGACTTTTCCCAATGATAGAGCCCCTTTAAAATATCTTGCCTTTCAGACATTCAGGTAAATTCTATATTTGACTTTAAGATCTCTTTGTTAATTGCAGTTACATTCTCTTTGAAGCAAAAGGGTGTCAAAAGGGTCAACTTCTGTCTGAACGAGTCAGACGGTGAGGCTACATGTTTTGGCAATGGTGGGGCTGAGAACCAACCTGAGATACATTTGGTGTGGTTTTCAAATTGAATAAGTGGTCACATGATATTGCCGGAAAAACCGGTTCACCCACAAAACTATATGGCTGTGTCAGATTAATGTCCACATGCAGGTGAAACAGTTATTTTCTACCTTCATATGTATTTTGGAGCAGCTCTTAACCTCTGCAATTCCAAACTGTATAGAGCTGCAGTAACCAGACACAGCGCTATAAGTCATGTAAAGTGGCCGACCTATCAGCTGCTTTGGAGGGCTAAACAAAGGCGCAGCGCCTTATGGATATTTCTCAGCAGCCATTTAGATGCAGAGAAATTCAGGACAGTTGCAGTGACAATGACAATTGGAGACACAAAAGACAAGCATTGCACCTAAAGCATACAATGGTTGACTTTGTATCTACAAGATTTTTCTGTTTCTCTACGGTGTCAACGGTTTTTACGTTAATAGTTTGTGTGGTGTTTAGTGCAAATGATGGATGACTACTAGAGATGAGCGAACACTGTTCGGATCAGCCGATCCGAACAACACGCTCCCATAGAAATGAATGGAAGCACCTGTGACGCTGAGTTTGCCGGCGGCCGGCCGGCGTCACAGGTGCTTCCATTCATTTCTATGAGAGCGTGCTGTTTGGATCGGCTGATCCGAATAGTGTTCGCTCATCTCTAATGACTACCTAACTTACATGTAGACTTCATATATTAAGAAGCCTGTGTGTTGGCTGGAAAATTACAGGTATGTCATTCAGAGCTTTAGGAATAACTGGATGAAAACCCAATGATCAGTGCCCCATAATAAATAGAATAAAAATAAATATAAAAGTCTGCCTCAAGTATTATTAACTGTTTAGTTTCAAGCAAAGCTGAATACATTCACTTCAATGGCAGGGCCCCATCTTCAGACCTGTGTACAATATTTAATGTATTAACATGAGAACGTTAACTGGCAACAAGAGAATGAGTAACTCCGCAAAGCGCTTCATATAATAATCCTTGAAGGCCTCTTGTGTTTTGTGGCAGGCATTTTAAGCAAGTATTCGTTTGGAAAAGAGATGAGGGACAGAAGGTCAAATCCAATAAACCAATCTTTATAAACTAATAGTTATGTGCTATGCAGCTCAGCAGGGAAACCACTTCAGAAAAATAAGCTCAGTTAGGTTTACATTTTGCAACATTGAGAGATGCCCATAAAACGCATAAGCGTTAAATTACTAGCTATTGATTCCATTCATACCTTCAGGGGTGATGGTGCCCTTTTAAAAGATTGTGGACCTTTTCGAAAGAATTCCTGGGTTCAGGCTGTAAATAAAGAGCTTCTCATTTTGTGTTAGGAACACACACAATACAGCATTGCAGTCTCTGTCTGTTGTCACTATGTTTTCAGTTAATAATCATTATATGCTCTGCAAAGGTTACTTATGTAAAGGCGCTGAAGAGAAAGCTCTTGTTCCAGACTTTCACAATGTACAATTTATTTGGTCAGAGCCACATTCCTGTTTTTTTTTCAAGCATAGAGCTATAAGATTATTTTCTATAGTCAAGGTCCTTTAGCAAATGGCCATATTTTCAATGGAACTTCTGGCATTATCTGATACAATTGTTGTTTGTGGTTTTAAAAATGAAATTTCATACCCAATGATAAAGTATTGAGGACCGTATTGGGCTAAGTTCAGACGTGTGTTCATCCTCACCATTCTACTTGGCTTGAACTTTGTTCCAATAGTTTTTTGTGGTTTTTTTTTTTTTTTAATTCATAATGACTGATGGTTAATGCTCCTCCTGGAAGATTATTCCCACCACATTAGTGGAGTTTTGTATTGTCACACTTGTCACAATGCTTAATACTGACCATGCCCAATACATAACTTCAGTGGCGTAACTAGGAATGGCGGGGCCCCGTGGCGAACTTTTGACATGCCCCCCCCCCCCCCCCGACACCGAAGATCTCGACCGAGTCCCTCCTACGCATTCCTGCGCGCTCTATTATGTTCCATAGTGGCCTCTGCACACAGTATTATACCCAATAGTGGCCCCTGCACACAGTATTATGTCCCATAGTGGCCCCTACAGGACTAAATACTGTCACGTCACCCGCTGACCGCTATACCAGGACAAATTGTGGATAAAAACTCTGGTCATGTGCATTACAATTTAGTAACTCCATGTGCCTCATATTAATAGCAGTTAACCCCATCATCTCCCTCACAATAAACCCTGTGTGCCTCACCATAAGAGTTACTGATATGTGAGAGACATGGAGGTAATAATAAAGTATCTTCATTATTATTACCCCCATATGTCTCACATATCAGTAACTCTTATGGTGAGGCACACAGGGTTTATTGTGAGGGAGATGATGGGGTTAACTGCTATTAATATGAGGCACATGGAGTTACTAAAACACAAGTAATCACCCCATATGCCTGACATTAATAAGTAACCCCAGTACGTACCTGTGTAGCTTTAGTTTCATTTTCCTTCTTCCTTTCTTCCTCCAGTGCAGGACGGCATGAGCTCGGCAGGGATAAGCCCCGCCTCCTCCTCTCATTGGTGGGCAGAGGACAGCAGAGAAAGGGAGGGGGGGAGAGAGGGGGAGCATCTGAAGCGCTGACAGGAGCCAGAGCTGCAGCTCCTGTGTCTCAGCCGTTGCTGCAGCTTCGGGGCCCCCTGTTGGTGGAAAGTATTCCACCAACAGGGGGCCCCGATCATTATACTCGGGGGTCCGAAAAGACCTCCGAGAATAATGATAGCAGCGGTAGCAGCTGTCACCGGGCCCCTAATGTCCCGGGCCCTGTGGCAGCTGCTACCGCTGCTATGGTGGTAGTTACGCCACTGCATAACTTTTATATCCCCCCATACAAATGCATACCTGTGCCCAGAATGGAGAAAAGGGAGGAAAGCCAGGCAACTTTGGTAATGGCTTCTCTAACACATAACAGTAGTAGCCCTCATGGTCTCATGACTCCAAGATGTTAAAAGAAATGTAACTGTGAGTGTTATTGGCCACCATGCTTTAGGGTATTGTCTTTCACAATGCAAACACAGATGATATTACTGGGGTTGTGGCCAGTCAGGCATTTCAGCAACTGCTTTAGGTGAAATCTATATGAAAATTATTCAGATAAATGACCGTTTATGTAATACAACAGCAGTTTAGGTAAACCAGACATTATTATGTATAGTTTTTCCAGGGTAATTTTTTTTCTAGGGAAAAAAGCCTGAAGGTAAACAAACAGTGTCAGAGGTAAGTAAGTACCGTAGTTGTTATTAGGCCCTGCCTTTACACCATTATAGGAATAAGGTCGGGTACTGCAAGTTAATAAGGAGGTTCTGATCTCAAATAAAACACTAAGACCATGAACATAAAGACAAATCAATATCTGCACACCCCAAAATAATATTTTTTTTTTTCTTGAAACTTTAATAGAAAATAATATTTAACAGTTTATGAATCCCCATAAGATAAGGGTGCCCCCCTCCTAACACCACAATATTGCCAGTGTCATATATAATACATTGCCTTGCAAAAGTATTCATACCCCATGAACTTTTTCACATTTTGTCACCATACAACTACAAGCTTAAATGTATTTTATTGACCTTTTTAAGTGATAAACCTACACAAAGTAGCAGATAATAGTGAAGTGGAAGGAAAATGATACATGGGCTTAAAAATTTTCTTCTTTGCAAAATAGCACAAGCTCAGCCAGATTGGATGGAGAGCGTCTGTGAACTGCAATTTTCATATCTTGCCACAGATGCTCAATGGGATTTAGGTCTGGACTTTGACTGGGCCATTCTAATACATGAATATTCTTTGATCTAAACCATTCCACTGTAGCTCTGGCTGTATGTTTAGGGTCATTGTGTTACTGGAAGGTGAATCTCCTTCCCAGTCTCAAGTCTTTTGCAGCCTCCAACAGGTTTTCTTCCAGGATTGCCCTGTTATTTAGGTTCATCCATCTTCCCATCAAGTTTAACTGGCTTCCGTGCCCCTGCTGAAGAAAAGCCTCCCCACAGTATTATGCTGCCACCGCCATGTTTCACAGTGGGGATGGTGTGTTCATGGGGAAGAGCAGTGTTACTTTTCAGCCACACACAGCGCTTTGCATTTAGGTCACACACACACACACAAATACCTTATATATATCCCATCTGTGGATCATGCACATTTTGTTCTGCTTTAATATTAAGATACTGTGCTTTCCTAATTCTACTCCAACTATCAAATTTTTCTTTCCTGTGCACAAGCAAATTAAACCAACTCTGGTACCTATTTTATTTATATTTTATGTCGATTGTGAGCCCCATATCTTGTGTGTGAAACCCCTAATCCCTGCCTTGCACACTAGAAGTAGCCGTGGGCCTGACTAACTAGCCTGAGTGGGCGTGAACACAACTGGAGAGAAAACTCACCTGCAAGGGAAACAAAATCTGACTGGTTTCACATTTGGAAACGAGAGGCAAGATCATCACGGCATCCACGCATGAGTGCTACTGCACAGACTGCATGCCCAGTGTGAACATTCCCCTGCTGCACGTCAGACAATTCACACGCAGAATGCCATTCAGACACTCTGTGCCTGAACCTAACAGGCTGAGATTGCAAAGACCAGGTCATAACAAGAGTATAATAATTGGAGGCCCAGGGGAGGCCTCTTCGCGCTGCTTTGCTGTCACCACTGCCATCACCACTGGCTGCTTCTTCTCTGCCTCTGACGTCACACGTTCTGGATGTCACTGCTTTGGCCTGTGATTGGGCCTCAGTGGTTACGTGAGGCACGCTGATAGCATGCCCCACATAACCGCGGTGACATCCAGAACTTTAAAAGATGGCGCTGGACACATAGGATTTGTGAGTAAGATTGTTTATTTTTACTCACCTCAGAAAGGATCCCTGTGGCACCTGACGCAATACAGAATGTGGCTGCAGCCAAGTTCTCTGGAAACATTTCAGTAATTGCTATTGGCATGAAACCAGCACACATAATACCAACATATTCCACAGTACTAGTTGTAGGGTTCAAGTACAGACAAAAGAGACTCTGCAGTGTATGTCAATTCACACAATGGGACTGGGACTTATTTTGCTTAGACCGCACTTTCAGTGTATCATTTAGGTGCTCTTTCTTCCCCTCTTCCCCTTGCTGTTAGGGTTCGTCAAGGCTCGGACCTTGGCCCCCTACTTTTCTCTCTCTACACAGCCCCTTTGAACAAACCATCACCAGATCTTACATCTGTTACCATCTTTTTGCAGACAAACCCCAACTATATACCTGGAATTACTATGATTAGAGATGACTTACTGTTATATTGTTACTACTGTTTATATGAAACTTCATAAAACATGACATGTCACATCATACAGTATGTTATGCATTATCCATAGTATCTGAAGGCTTCAACATGGATTGTAACCTGTCAGGTAGAATATAACCTGTCACTTTTAGTGCACCAAAGGTCAGTAAATATGAACAAACTCCTCCATAAAACATGCTTTAGAATTGCGTCTTAGACAATAGCCATAAATAAGTGTTTTTAGAACCGCAATATAAATATGCATCATATAATTTACATATAACAAATTGATGGTTGTTCATCTAAATCCTTTACAATGTAACCACATGGGCTCTGGGTCTTGCACTGCTAAGACAGAAAATTAACCACATGAGGACCGCCGTACGTAAATTTACGGCCTCATGTGCTGGTACCTAAAGACCGGACTATTGCCGAAATACGTCCGGCCTTTAGGTACCTTTCTGGCGGGGGGAGGGGTGCGGGGGGGACAGGGGTTAGGTGTTACTAACACCTAACCCCTTCCTCCATAACGTCCAGTCGGAACTGAGTCCGACTGGAAGTTTTAACCCTTTCGATCGCGCCGTGAAACATCACGGCGCGATCGAAAGGCATCCGCCGACAATTGAAGCTGATCGGCACCCCCCGCGGCGAGATCGGAGGGTGCCGATAGCAGTAAAAGGTAGTCTGGGGTCTGGCCAGTGACCCCAGACTGCCCGGAGCCCCCACATACCTGGTGATCCTGCCAGGACCTTCTGATGTCAGGCTGTGCGTCTACACAGCCTGACATCCTGCTACGGAATGCCATGTGGGACACCTGCATGCTGTGTCTCACATGGCATTCTATATCAGCAAAGTATTGCTGATTGAAGTGTCCTAAATGGACACATGAAAAAGTAAAAAAAAATGTAAAAAAAATAAAATGAAGTGTATGAAAAAAATTAATAAAGTTATAAAGCCCAAAAATCCCTTTTTCTCAATAGAAAATGAATTATATAAAAAAAGAACTCAAAAGTAATAAAAACAATGCATATTTGGTATTGTCGCGTCCGTAACAATCTGTACAATAAAACTGAAATAATATTTAATGTACACGGCGAACGCCAGAAAAAAAAAACGGAAAAAACTCGCCGGAAGTAATGATTTTTCGCCATCTCACCATACAAAATATGCTATAAAAAGTGATCAAAAAGTCATATGCATCCGACAACAGTACCAATAAAAAGCGCAGGTTGTCCCGCAAAAAATAAGCCCTCAACCAACTCTGTCAACCGAAAAATAAAAATGTTACGCCTCTTAGAAGATGCGATGCAAAAAACATTGATTTATGTCCCCAAATGTGTTTTTCCTCTGCAGAACTAGTAACACATAAAAAAATACTATAAATGAGGTATCGCCGTAACCGTACCGACCCGCAGAATAAAGGGAACATGTTACTTATACTGTACGCTGCATGGCGCAAAATTAAAAAAGTAAAACTCAATGCCAGGATTGATTTTTTTTTTTTAAATCCAGCAAAAAAGGGTTAATAAAATGTATTCAATAAGATGTAGACACCCAAAAATGGTGTCATTACGAAATGCATCTCATCCCGCAAAGAATAAGCCCTTATATGGCCGCGTCACCAGAAACATAAAGAAAATATAGCATCTCACAATGTGAAAACAAAAACCCTCAAAAATCGCCAAATTATTAGAACACAACTGGGTGCGTCATGTAGGGAATATATAAGCTGTGCGAACGAATATCAGGGGACACCCCAGATTTACAGCTTATGAGGGAACAGACACCAGAAGTGACCCCCAAAGTGACCCCCAGAGTGACTCCCCCAATCATAGGAGCTACGGGGACATAGTAGGGAATTTGGTGTTTGCAATGTCCTCCGCACAGCTTATACATTCCCTCTTCGCCATCCGCTGTGCAGTCACGTCCGGGATACTAATACTCACTACACCCCCTGATAAATTCTTTGAGGGGTGCAGTTTTCAAAATGGGGTCACTCCTGGTACCCCATGGAATCCACTTTTCTGGTACCTTACAGGCTCTACAAACATGACATGGCGTCCAGATACCAAACATCTGAATCTGTACTCCAAAAGCCGCATAGCGCTCCTTCCCTTCTGCACCCTGCTGTACGTCCAAACTGCAGTTTATGACACATGTATGACACATGTATGACACTGGTGTACCCCCGGATAACGGACATAATGTCATATGTGGGTATAAACTGATACTAGGGCACAGCCGGACACAGAAGGGAAGAAGGGTCATTTGGTTTTTGGAGCACAGACGGTTTGGTTTTTGGATGCCATGACACTTTTGTAGAGCTGAAACGCCAGTAATTTGGAATCCCCTGATAAATTACCTTATTTTGGAAACTACACCCCTGAAGGATTTATCCAGGGATACAGAGAGCATTTTTAACCCCCAAGTGTTGCTATAACTTTATATATATAACTATAACTGTAGTGGATTGTGAGAGGTGAAAATGACCATTTTTCCAGGAATACGTCCTTTCAGTGCGTAATATGTTGTGCCCACCTTGTATCAGAGATGAACGCTCTAAAAGCTGTTGTGCCTGGGATACCCGTTTAACAGTTTTTGGAGTGTCTCTGCTGACATAAGTCGGGCACAACATGTTGCACACTGAAATGGCAAATCTGTAAAATTTTCATTTTTAACTTCTCTATCAGTTGCGATTTCATTTCTGGAAACTAAATAAATGCAACACTCAAGGGTTAAAAATTCTCGCTACACCACTTGATAAATCCCATCAGTGGGCTAGTGTCCAAAATAGGGTGACATGTCTGCGGATTCCACTTTATTGGCAATTCAGGGGCTTTGCAAAAGTGGCAAAAAAAACCAAACTGTGCTCCAAAAACCAAAATAGCGCTCCTTCCCTTCTGTCCCCGGTTGTGCCCAAACAGCCGATTCTACCCACATATGGCATTAAGTACGTTATCTGGGGTACACCAGTGTCATACATGTGGGCATACACTGCTATTTGGGTACCCAGCAGGGTGCAGATGTGAAGGAGCAATATGTGCTTTTGGAGTGCAGATTTAGATTCTTCGTTTTTGGACACCACGTCACATTTGCAGAGACCCTAAAATTGCCCCTACAAAATGGGGTCACTTCTTGGTGAATTCCAGTTTACTGGAACCTCCAGGGCTCTGCAAAAACATCATGGCGCCCAGAGGGTCCCTCTAAATCTGTATCCCAAAAGCTAAAACGCACAGTGGTCCTTCCCTTCTGAGCCCTGCTGTGTGCCCAAGCAGCAGTTTACACCCACATATATAATTTTTTGACCCCCGGGATGGCCCACTTAATAGTTTTAGGAGTGCAGGTCTCTGACAACACAAAGTGGGTGCAACGTATTGGGCACCGAAATGGCATATTTTTAAAAATTTCAATTTTCATTTTGTACATTAATTTTTGGGAAGCATTTTAGGCTCAAAATGATAATACCCCTTGATACATTCCTTGACAGGTGTAGTTTCTAAAATGGGGTCACTTTTGAGGGGTTTCCATTGTATTGATACTTTAGGGGCTCTGCAAATGCGACATGGCACCTGAAAACTATTCCAGCAACATCTGCCCTCCAAAATCCAAATAGCGCTCTTTCCATTCTGAGCCCCAGCATGTACCCATACAGCAGATTTTGGCCACATATGGGGTATTGCCGTGTTCAGAAGAAATTGTGTAACAAACTGTGGGGGGCTTTTAATTCTTAAACTATTTGCAAAATTAAAACTATGGCGCTAAATGGACAATTTATTGGGAAAAAAAGTAATTTTTCATTTTCACGTCCCAATGTTAATAAAATCTGTGAAACACCTGTGAGGCCAAAATACTCACTCTACCCCTAGACAAATTCTATGAGGGGTGTAGTTTCCAAAATGGGGTCACTTATAGGGGGTTTCCACTGTATTGGTACTTTAGGGGCTCTGCAAATGCGACATGGGACCTGAAAAATATTCCAGCAAAATCTGCCCTCCAAAAGCCAAATAGCCCTCTTTCCATTCTGAGCCCCGCCATGTTCCCATACAGCAGATTATGACCACATATGGGGCATTTCTGTGTTCAGCAGAATTTGTGTAACGAACTTTATGGAGCTTTTTCTCCTTTATCCTCTTGTGAAAATTAAAAATTTGGGGCTAAATTGACAGTTTGTTGGAAAAAAAGTAATTTTTCATTTTCATGGCCCAATGTTAATAAAATCTGTGAAACAGCTGTAGGGTCAAAATGCTCACTCTACCCTTTAATATGTTCTGTGGGGGGTATAGTTTCCCAAATGGGGTCACTTTTAGGGGGTTTCCACTGTATTGGTACTCTAGGGGCTCTGCTAATGCGACATGGCACCTAAAATTATTCCAGCAAAATCTGCCATCCAAAAGCCAAATAGCGCTCCTTCCATTCTGAGCCCCGCCATGTTCCCATACAGCAGATTATAGCCACATATGGGGTATTGCCGTGTTCAGGAGAAATTGTTTAACAAACTGTGGGGGGCTTTTACTCCTTTAACCCCTTGTGAAAATGAAAACTTTGGAGATAAAGTGACATTTTAGTAATTTTTCATTTACACATCCCAATGTTAGTAAAATCTGTGAAACAACTGTAGGGTCTAAATGCTGACTATACCCCTTGATGAATTCTGTGAGGGGTGTGGATTCTAAAATGGGGTCACTTTTGGGGGGCTTCCATTGTTTTGGTACTCTAGGGTCTCTGCAAATAAGGCATGGCGCTGAAAATTATTCCAGCAAAATCTGCTGTTCAAACACCCAGTGTCGCTCCTTCCCTTCCATGCACTGCCGTGTGCCCAAAAATCAGTTTACACCCACATGTGGGGTATTTCTGTGCACGGGAGAAATTGCACAATAAACTGTCAGATGCATTTTCTCCTTCAACCCTTTGTGAATGTGTTAATTTTGGGTCTAAATGAATGTATTAGTGAAAAAAAATGAAATGTCTAAATTTCACTGCCATATTATTTTTATTCTTATGAAATGCTTAAAGGGTTAACAAACATCCCAAATGCTGTTTTGAATAATTTGAGGGGTGCAGTTTTGAAAATGGGGTAATTTATGGGGGTTTCTATTATACAGGCCTTTATAATTACTTTCAGAACTGAAGTGGTCCCTAAAAAAATTGGTTTGGAGAATTTTCTTGTAAATCTGGAAAATTGCTGTTACACTTGTAAGCCTTGTGACGTCCAAAATAAATTAAAAGACAATCAAAATATGATGCCAATATAAATCAGAGATATGGGAGATAATATTTATTCATGTATTTGGGTGGTATGACTATCTGCCTGAAAAGCAGATAATTTCACATTTTGAAAATTGCAATTTTTTTCAAATTTCCATCAAATTTCCTAGTTTTTTTATAAATAAATGCAAAAATATTGATTAGTGTTTACCACTAACATGAAGTATAATGTGTTACAAGAAAACAATCTCAAATTCATTTGTGTAAGTTAAAGCGTCTCAAAGTTATTGCCATTTAAAGTGACACATGTCAGTTTTGAAAAAAGAGGCCTGGTCTTTAACATACTTTTGGGCCTGGTCCTTAACCGGTTAAATGCGTTCTCATAACAAGTAAGAAAAAAACAAAAGCTTATCTCTATATGCCAAAAATATTGTCTGAGAAACAGACACACAGTTTGTTGCTTTGTTTAAAGAGGACCTTTCATGGTTTGTGGCACAGGCAGTTCTATATACTGCTAGAAAGCAGACAGCTTCGGCTTTTCCAATCTGTGCTCCGGGTAAAGAGCTTTCAGTCCTGGTACTGTAGCTCTTTAAAGTCAGAAGGGCGTTTCTGACAGTCAGTCAGGTACGTCCTTCTGTACAAGCAGCGCCAATAGCGCTGTGCTCTGAAACCGGGGAGGAACGCCCCCTCCCCTCCTGATAATATTTGTCTATGAACGAGCACTGTGAGCAGAGGGAGGGGGCGTTCCTCCCCGCTCACAATGTACAGCGCAATAGACTGTCGGGAACGCCCTTCTGACTGTAAAGAGCTACGGTACCGGCAGGGTCGGCGTCAGCGCACGGCATAGTCGGACAAGTGTCGGGGCCCTCAGAGCCTCTGGGGGCCCCCCGGCACTTGCCCGCCCCAGCACTTGCCTGTCCCGATTTCAGCTCATCGGCGTTCGGATACATAAGCGATTAAAGCAGGAGCTGTGAGCTCAGCTCCTGCTTTAAAGCTGTGGCCCGGCGTGCGTGTGTAGGCACGATGACGTCATCACATAGCGCTTACACACGCAAGCCGGGCCGCAGCTTTAAAGCAGGAGCTGAGCTCACAGCTCCTGCTTTAATCGCTTATGTGAATGGAGTGGGAGAGCAGAGAGAGGAGCGTCGGGGGAGCAATGGAAGGTGAGTGTGTTTGTTTTGTATTAAATATTAAGGTGGAACATAATGAAGGGGGCCCATGAAACTGGGGGGCAAATGAAGGGAAGGTGGAGAACGGCATGACACTGGGGAAGATGAAGGGGGTGGGGAGAGAACGGCATGAAACTGGGGACAGAGATGGAGGGGGCCCAATGAAACTGGGGGGGGGGGCAAATGAAGGGAAGGGGGGAACGGCATGACACTGGGGCAGATGGGGGGGTGGAACAGCATGACACTGGGGCAGAGACGGGGACATGAACTGTGAGCAGATGAAGGGGAGAACGTGATGAAACGGGACAGAGATGGAGGGGGGACATGAAACTGGGAGCAGAGGAAGGGTGTATATGAAACCGGGGGAGAGATGGAGGGGGGCATATAATTTACGGGTGACTGTAGGAGGATTATACTGTGTGGGAGCACATGAAAAATGAATGAGAATGGGCAGAGTCAACATAAAAGTGGGTGGTGCCAAATTTGCCACGGCGCGCAGAGTGCGCTGCACATTTTACCCCTTGGGTAAAAGATTGGGAGGTATGGCGTTGGTGACGCCACACTCCTGCGTGACGTCACTCACTTCATCTACAACGCACAGTGTCTCAACTCCCCCACCTCCTTTACAAGGGGACCCACTGAGGCTCTGTCGCCCAAGGGCCCATAAAAACCTGGAGCCGGCCCTGGGTACTGGGACCGATAGCGCTTTACCCGGGGCACAGATCGGGAAAGCAGACAGTGTGCTGAATTCAATGCACTGTTGGCTTTCCAGCAGTATATAGAACTGCCTTGGCCCCAAACCATGAAAGGTCCTCTTTAAATCAAGTTTAGGTTGGGTTTCTTTGGAGGGGGGGGGGTGTTAACAATTTTCAACATCACAATCCTTAAAAAAAAAAATTAAAAATTAAAATCAAGCCATTTTTACTGAACTTGACACTTCCTGTTCTTTTAGTAATCACTTCTCAATAGCCATCTAATTATAATTGGGGGGAGTGAAATGAAAGGGAACACCCACTTCTAATAAAGTTGAATATAGATTATACACCATTGACATTGAATATTAGTTTTCATTTAATGTGCGTTATTCTTTACATTGCTTTATTGCCTCTTTACTGCTTTCTTAGTTGTTTAAAACCTTCTTGTTGTATAGTGACCCTAGTGCCCCAAAAATCCTCCATCCACTTCGATAGCAGCCCATTCAAATGATTATTGTGGTGGGACATGAGGGTACAATGCCTTGCCCTACTGGTCTCCTTTATTCACTATGGTCTGTAGTCTATGACGCAGTCGATCACTGGCAATGGTTGTGCAACGACATCATTCAATGGCGTGAGCTGAAAAGACTAGCCTATAGGACATCTGAGGCCTGAGGCCTACACCACATGGAAGTCTGTGGCAGTAGGGTGAGAATTTATTCCTTTTTCTTCATTTACTGTGTGGGGTCATTGAGAAGGCATTATATTACACAGGGGCACAAGGGGACTGGTGGAGTCAAAGGGGGCTTAAATAGAGTTAGAGACTTTGCTTAAGACATGGCCAAAATTTTGATGTAAAATGTAACACATGGGGATCATTACGACTATTAGGAGAGTGTTACTAATGAGGGCACTATGTATGACACTAATCAGTATAAGAGACACTATCTATGATACGTATGACACTAATCACTATAAGAGACACTATCTATGGTATGTATGACACTAGATGTTTGATGATTTGGGTGGATACATCCTATTCCAAAGCAATACCCTCTAATGCCAAGGTTGCCAGTAGGAATAGCCAATTACAATGGACTGTAATACATAAAAGTCTATATGAATTTCTACCATTACAATGTCAGCCTAATGCAGGCTACAAACACATCTACACACAATAGGTCCACAATTGTAATCTTTTAAAATCAACCCTAGTGCAAGTTACAAGCAGGCTTTGAGATTTTTTTAGTGTTACAATGTCAGCCCTAACACATGCTCCTAACATGTCCAGCCAAACTTAGGTCTAGACGTATGATATTTGTAGTATATAAATTCGAAAAACTGATCCAAAATGCAGTCAGACAAAATGGTATTTGGGTTATATCCTAGTCGTGGTACAATATCTGCCCCAGCGCAAGCTGCAATTGTATATGCTCACACAAATACACTCGCAACAGAGACCGACAAAGTAATAACAGGGTGGATATCACGAGTCAAGAAGCCCCAATGATCACTGGCAGGAGACGGGAGTAACAGTACTCTGATATGAGCTGAATTGGATTGGTAGAGAAGGCCACTGCCACTATAAACAGACTAGATCTTGACAGGACTAGCACCTCGATCTGGATTCCTACTTTGCTATTACAACTTCCACACAGTCCCCCTGGGTTGCTGCATTTGTAGTCCTATTTTAGAGTATATGGTCTAGGATTGTGCATTCATTTCTTTCACTGATGACCAGAAGACCATGCTTTAGACAGGATTTCACATAATATAAAACCTTTCACCTTCTCTGTTTTTTCATAATTTTTTTCATGCCCAGCATCTATCAGTGGTTGGCATACAATTTAGAGATTTTCAAATATTACCCTTATTTCCTACTAGCTGGTACCCGCGACTTCGTCTGCGGTGATTGTAGAAGTGGGTAAATACAGGCACGGGTAAGGTTTCGTATGTTTGTGGAAAATTTCAGCCAAATCGTATGGTCGAAAGTGTGTGAGATTGCAGAAATAGTGATGTGAGTATGGGTTTTGTGGGGGTCCTGGGAAAAACGTATGTGCGCTATTGTGACGAAAAGTAGCCTATTGCGCAATCGAGTGTAGTGACTATGTTTGTGGAAAATTTCAGCCAAATCGGTGGAGCGGGTTTTGTGTGATTGAGGAACAAACACACAAACCCACAAACATCCAAACTTTCACTTTTATAATATTAATAGGATAGTCGGAGGATTCGACATCTGACACCTCGAGTGGCGTAACTAGGAATGGCGGGGCCCTGTAGCGGGCCACAGTATTATGCCCCATAGTGGTTCCTGCACACACTATTATGCCCCATAGTGAACCCTGTTCAAACTATTATGTCTCATTGTGGACACCCATGAACAATTATACGTTTCAGACCCCAGAATATAATAATCGGAGATTCAAGGGAGGGGATACAAACACTGTTACTTACCTATCCCTGGCTCCGCTGCACTCCCCACTCACGTCGGCCATCTTCAATGACGTACGGGACGTCACATGACCTGGGCTTGCGTCGCGATGCATAAGGATGCAGGCCCCGGTCATGTGTTGTCAGGGATGCCACACTAGTAAGCTCGATGGAGAGGTAAGTAAATGGGGTCCGTTACCCCACGACCTATTAAACAAAAAAAAGAAAAAGCAGCGGTAGAGGCTAATGTCCCGGGCCCAGTGGCAGCCGCTACCGCAGCTACCCTGGTAGTTTCACCACTGGACACCTCTACTAATCAGATGTTCTCAGCAGACTGTGTAGTGGTTGTGTCGAAGTAATGCAGATCAGTTCCCATTCACTCTGAAGGAAACTCTTGATAGCTACTATTTTTTAAACCCTTCCTGCCATAGCCATTTTTGTTTTTGCATTTGGGCTTTTTACTCTCTGTATTTCAGCTTTTTTAATTTACATAATCTCTCAGGGGCTTATTTTTTGCAGGACAAGCTGTACTTCATAATTCATTTAATGTTCTGTACAAGGTACTGGGAAGCTGGAAAATTAGTTCAGATTGGGATGGAATTAGAAAAAAACTTCAGTTGTCTTTGTGAATTTTTTTTGTATAGAATAACCTATGACTTATTTTCAGTATGATTAATGTGATACCAATTTTTTATAGTTTCTGCTATGCTTTAATACTGTTACAAAAATTCTAAACTTGATAAAGTTTCTTTGAGGGGTCATATTTTGTTGAGATTTCTAAAATGTTTATTTTATATACATGATATTTATATATTGATATTTGTAATCAAGTTGAAGGGGATGATTAGAATTTTTTTTTCACTTTTTTTAAATGTTTATTTTTTACTGTACTAATTTTTAGACTCAATAGGGGGTTTGATTGCCCTTATTATATACTGTAATACTAATGTATTGTAGCATACTGTAAAATCCCGCGACTTCGTCTGCGGTGATTGTAGAAGTGGGTAAATACAGGCACGGGTAAGGTTTCGTATGTTTGTGGAAAATTTCAGCCAAATCGTATGGTCGAAAGTGTGTGAGATTGCAGAAATAGTGATGTGAGTATGGGTTTTGTGGGGGTCCTGGGAAAAACGTATGTGCGCTATTGTGACGAAAAGTAGCCTATTGCGCAATCGAGTGTAGTGACTATGTTTGTGGAAAATTTCAGCCAAATCGGTGGAGTGGGTTTTGTGTGATTGAGGAACAAACACACAAACCCACAAACATCCAAACTCACAAACTTTCACTTTTATAATATTAATAGGATAGTCGGAGGATTCGACATCTGACACCTCGAGTGGCGTAACTAGGAATGGCGGGGCCCTGTAGCGGGCCACAGTATTATGCCCCATAGTGGTTCCTGCACACACTATTATGCCCCATAGTGAACCCTGTTCAAACTATTATGTCTCATTGTGGACACCCATGAACAATTATACGTTTCAGACCCCAGAATATAATAATCGGAGATTCAAGGGAGGGGATACAAACACTGTTACTTACCTATCCCTGGCTCCGCTGCACTCCCCACTCACGTCGGCCATCTTCAATGACGTACGGGACGTCACATGACCTGGGCTTGCGTCGCGATGCATAAGGATGCAGGCCCCGGTCATGTGTTGTCAGGGATGCCACACTAGTAAGCTCGATGGAGAGGTAAGTAAATGGGGTCCGTTACCCCACGACCTATTAAACAAAAAAAAGAAAAAGCAGCGGTAGAGGCTAATGTCCCGGGCCCAGTGGCAGCCGCTACCGCAGCTACCCTGGTAGTTTCACCACTGGACACCTCTACTAATCAGATGTTCTCAGCAGACTGTGTAGTGGTTGTGTCGAAGTAATGCAGATCAGTTCCCATTCACTCTGAAGGAAACTCTTGATAGCTACTATTTTTTAAACCCTTCCTGCCATAGCCATTTTTGTTTTTGCATTTGGGCTTTTTACTCTCTGTATTTCAGCTTTTTTAATTTACATAATCTCTCAGGGGCTTATTTTTTGCAGGACAAGCTGTACTTCATAATTCATTTAATGTTCTGTACAAGGTACTGGGAAGCTGGAAAATTAGTTCAGATTGGGATGGAATTAGAAAAAAACTTCAGTTGTCTTTGTAAATTTTTTTTGTATAGAATAACCTATGACTTATTTTCAGTATGATTAATGTGATACCAATTTTTTATAGTTTCTGCTATGCTTTAATACTGTTACAAAAATTCTAAACTTGATAAAGTTTCTTTGAGGGGTCATATTTTGTTGAGATTTCTAAAATGTTTATTTTATATACATGATATTTATATATTGATATTTGTAATCAAGTTGAAGGGGATGATTAGAATTTTTTTTTCACTTTTTTTAAATGTTTATTTTTTACTGTACTAATTTTTAGACTCAATAGGGGGTTTGATTGCCCTTATTATATACTGTAATACTAATGTATTGTAGCATACTGTAAAATCCATTCATTCCGATTCTATTACTCCTGTAATAGTACCTGTCATAGTAACAGATTGCTGTACATTGATCGTATTGGAGAAGCAATTGCAAACAATATGGCGGTGCCCATGTACACCTGATGAGGGATCTGAAGAATAAAATGGCCACAATCAAGACCATCTCAGATTGCGAGGATTGTCACTGGGTCTCTCAACTCTGTTACTCAAGTCCAAACATCTGCCGCACTATAAAAGCAAATGTTGTTAGTGGATGAAACCGAGAAACAATGTTTGTGCTTATCACAATAGAGACTAACCTTTTGTGATCATACCCATTGAATGTGCCAGGCATGTTTTATATAATATGATTTAACTGATTTCTTATGTTTTTATGCTGAACTTAAGAACATTATACATTTTGCTATATATCAAGTTTTATAATGTGTGATATATAAGTAACCTCAATTTAAAAAAAAAAAAAAAAAAAAGCCTCTTGAAAATGGCCGGTTTCCATTATCAATGATTGCAGCCATGCGCTAATGCATGAATACATTGCTTATCGTTCAGAAGAGAATTGTTCTCACCTGAATGCCTCTGCTCAAAGAGCTATCCCACGCAGCCAGGCTTTCCTATTTTTCTAAAGCATGCAGAAAAAATCCAGCACTTCAGCAACACGCCTCTATCTTTATTCTGTATGCCCTAATGATCCACAAATGTTTTAGTGTGTTGTCTGGCTTTTCAAATTTTTGGAACTTTTCTCTTAAAGCAACACAGTGATAGAAATTGCACAAAAAATAATAAAACAAATTCCATCTTTAACATCCTGCATTGCTTGATCATAATTTCTCTCTTATTACAAATAAAAATGGAAAATTCCATTGGAACTCTTTTCCTTCAATCACTACCTCTTTAACAGGAACTTGGGGTGAAAATGGTGAGGAGAACAGGCGGAGTTGCTGCAGGAGAAGGAGGCGGTGCAGGAAAGAGCTCTTGGGCAGCAATGGGGATGCGCTCATCGGCCTTTCAGCGCTGGGGCCTGCCCTCATTGCTACGGAGAGCTCATTTGCATACTGGTTAAAACCGATATTTCTACGGAACGGCGCGGTGGAGACCACGTCTAAAGGTAGGAGACGAATAGCCTTTCTTAAGGCTATTCCGACGTGGTAATTAGAAAAAAAAGTAGTTTAATGGTAGAATCCCTTTAACCCCTTTCCGACGGAACAGGAGCACTGCAGATAACCTATATTCAGTAGAACGGGAACTTTCAGACACATGGATACCTAATGTCCTAATGTGTTTGTGTTTCACAGTAATTTTCTACTTTTGTGTCTATTCTAGGGAAAGGAGTGATTTAGAACTTTTAATTAAATTATTTTTAAAGCTTCTTTTTTTTTCCCCACTATTTTATGGGAGATTCTATACATTGATATTGCTGTTGGTCATAGACTTCCCACCCCTTAAAAAAAAATAATAATAATTTTTTATTTTTTTTTTGCTGACTCGAGTATAAGCTGAGGGGGGCTTTTTCAGAAAAAATCGGCTTATACTCGAGTATATACGGTAGTTATTGTAATGAGAAGCGAATGTATGGATCTCATGTGCCACCAACCAGAAGAATACTGGGATAGGTGGCTACTGACCAGGGAACAGGGCAGGGACAGCAGGCAGCAAAGCTAATTTCTTGGCGATTCCTTCTGGAAGGTGTTGTACACTAGTGGACATGGAATTTTTGGGGTACACCACCCACAAACTTTTCAGATCCCAGAGTTTAATGATTGGAGGCCCATGGGAGGCAACAAAGATAAAAACCAGTGTTACTTAACTCAACTTAACTTCAATATGTCAAAGATGTGGGTTACGCCGGCCTGAGCCATATAAGTCACTAAAGAGGGCTGAAGACACCAAGGAATTCTGTCACAGCCCAGGAGATCATTATACTCAGGGATCTCTTCAGAGTATAATAATAGTTTCAGTTCGGACATATTCCTTTCATTCACAAAGGAATTGCCGGAAGAACCTTGCAAGATGAATCTCACAGGCATTGGCTAACAAACAAATGTAGAGCCCGAGGCCTTACTCACTGATCCCCATTCTTGCTCACAGCCGTAATCGTGAGTAGAACAACGTTGCATGATCAGATTAGTGCAATGCTATTTGTTATTTTTGCCTCCTTTGAGTCTGCTCTCAACCCTTGTGACACTCCACTGGACAGTTTTGGGAACTACATAGAATTGCAGACTTGGCAAATAAAAGGGGGACTGGCAATTCCAGAATTGGATCTTTTTTCCCTTAATTGGTGATTTGAGAGAAATGTTTCCAGTAATCCTCCTGTAGTAAACACTCTATTGGAATTCTTTTACCCAAATAGATTGGATAAAAGATTCAGACATGACACTGTTTTATTATATGTACAATAGTAGGAGCTGAAGGAAACAAATGATTTATGATTTGTAAAAATCAAGAAATGAGTTCCTGAATGTGTTTATATAACATCTAAAAAATATCAAGTACTCTTAGGTGAGATACCATCAACAGTATTTTCCAAGTATCCCAGGACTTCATGATCAGTATCTCAGACTGGTTCCTTATCCAAGATAATTATCAGGATCATTTGACAGTAAAATTGTTCCATTGTATTATTTTCTGAGATATATTTCACCTGGATCATATTTGTCAGTTCGGTAAGGCTTTGCCTATTTCCGTTACTAACCTCATCTACTCTACTCATCCCCAATCATGTTATACTATACCCAATGATTTCCTTATATCCAGCTAGGGATGATTAAACCGATTAGCAACAAACCATTTTCAAATCAAATTTTCTAAAAGTTTCAGTTTATAATAAAACCAAAAACTTTGTGAGGAGAAGGAGGATCATGTGGCCTGTGTCAAGTAGGTGGGCTTCAAGCACCAACTGACATGAAGTGACAGCCTCTCTGGCTATAAGATGCACTTTTTTTCCTCCAAATATGGGAGGAAAATGGGGGTGAGTCTTATAGTCCGAATGCAGCGGCTGTGCGTCTGTGTCCCGTCCCTGTCCCGTCTGTGCGAAGCAAAAAGAGAGCGGCGCTGTGCTGAGAAAAACACACCTCCTTCAACTGTCTGGTCTGCCCCTCCTTCCCTCCTGTGTCGCTTCATTGCAGGAGCGAGATATGAGAGGCAGAGTAGGAGGGGCGGGCCAGATGGGTGAAGGAGGCGTGGTTTCAAGCTTGCCAAGAAAACCACGCCTCTTTCTCCCGTCTGGCCCACCCCTCCACTGCCTCTAAGATCTCACTCCTGCAATGAAGCCACACAGGCAGGGAAGGAGGGGCGGGCCAAATGGGTGAAGGAGATGTGTTTTCAAGGTTGCTTAGAAAACCACGCCTCCTTCACTCATCTGGCCCGCCCCTTTTTCTCTTCTTGCATAGCTTCACTGCAGGAGTGAGATCTGAAATTAGAGTTGATCCTATTTCTTTCTATAGTATTTCTTCTGACATCCACCATATTATTATTATTATGTTATTAAATATTTTACACATTTTTTTGCTTCAAAATTTTTTTCCCCTATTTTCTCCTCTAAAACCTTAGAGCGTCTTATGGTCCGGTGCGTCTTATAGTCCAAAAAATACGGTAAAATGTGGAGAAGTTACAGAGCTGCTGTCACAAATAAAATATAATGCTTTTTGCAGCAAGGAGAAGAGCCATTATGTCATATTCTAAAGCTAGGGGAAAACAACACTAACTGTTTTTATTGACAAAGTCAGTCCTTTTAGTGAAAAATCTCATTTTGTTATTAAGTTTTTGTGGGAGCAATAGTGTTTTTTTGTTAACTAATACATCCAAATTGTTATCACACCAAAACAACACACTGAGTAACAAATATGGAAAAGGTAAATACATGGCTTTCCTAATCCACTAGGTTAATGTTTTAAGCGGCACCGGTTATAGTCTACTCCAGTATCCATGCCTGTTCTGCATCTTCCTGTCTGGACTGATTACCGCCCCAACTTCAACTGGGCAAGCCATTGCTTCCACTCCCCATCCCTCATTTCATGAGTGTAAGATGAAGTGGTGCCACGAGGTTTTATAACTAATGAGCCTGGATCATAGAAGCCACACAGCGGAGGAGCTGTTTCTTTGTATCCTTCAGCAAGTATAATATTGAATGGTTCCTTGCCAACTACAACTGCAGAGCACATACACTAATTTGGTCATGTACTGCTTTGTTAACATACATAGTGGCTTAAAGGAGGTGCTAATCATGCGCATTTAAGCTGTTCTTATGTGGCTAAAAACACCCTGTTGCACTTACAGTGACAAAAGGTCTGCTCTTGAACCATCTGCTCTATGTGATGTTCCATCTCAGTGTATTTCCACCATGTACATACTACAGCAATTGTGTGAGCTAAAGAAGGAAGTAAATTATTACTGCATGTAACAGACCACAGGGCAATGTGTTATTTTAAGATCCGCCATTAGCGAGTCATGAGGAAAGTGTGATGCCCTCAGAAGCCCTTTGTGGAGGCCACCAAATATGTCACCAACTGTAGCATCAGTGATGTCATCTCTTTATTATATTGCTTACAGGAAACATACTCATCCAACAAAGAATGGAAGAAGAACAGCTTCCCACCTATTGGTCACCGTCATCACGCTGGATTGACTCAAGACAAACTGGCATATCTTCAGCTGGAATCAAAGTCAGGGTCATTGTGGTGGAGAACCTGGGACTGTGCACCAAAACTGTGGTCTCTTCCTCAGCTCTGCTAAAATAACCAGATGGGCCTTCACATTGCAACAATGCACCTAACCAGACTTCAGCTTCACGGCAGACTTGCAGCAGTTAGAAATTCCATGTGGCACTTGGTGCCAAAACAACCCCACTTCCCATGCTCCTAGTCCCAGACCCACACATTCACTCATCTACTGCAGCCCCATTACTGGCACAGCTGCAGCCATGCCACACCACCACCCCTCCACCAAACCTAGGCTCAGTGGCCTCTTTGATGGCTTCACCACACTGGGGCTCCTCACTTTTCCAGGCGCCCAACCAAATTGTCCTCAACTAAATAAAATCTCCATCCTGTGGCTACCTCCAATCATAAAATATATGATATAAAATCCATTGGAAATGATTTAATTTATTAATGATCCTTTATTTAATAGTGCCCACAATGAATAATTCCCCGACTTAATAATGCCCAGTGTACCTTTTTATATCAATATTGTCGGAATGCCACCTAAATTTAGTTATATATAAATCCCATACACTGATGTATGTGTATTTATGTATATTTTTCTGTTCTGCATATTACACATTTATGGGAAACTCTAGTAGTGTGTATATAGCTCATTGATATTGACTGATTTATCACCTAAATTTAATATTGCCCAATCCCCCTCATTAATGATGCTCTTTTACGTCTCCTTGTATAAACTATGCCCTCTTACATAAATGCCCCTATTCTATTAATGATGCCTATAAATAACCACTTTGTATTAAAGTGGTTGTTTAGCAAGTAGGCAAATGACAGTGGAAGCTTGATAGGTGAAGCATAAAAAAAAAAATCATACTCAGGCTGGGCTCACACCAGCACTTGGTCTCCATTCAGGGATTCTGTCCCCCATTCTGCTTGAAAAAGACGGAAAGAAAAGTCCTGCAAGCTGAGCTCCGACCAGACGTTTTAACCCTGTTTTAATTTCTTGGATGCCGACATCAAACATGACGGTGGCATTCAAGCGGTTTCGCCAAACCTATTATCCCCACGGCATCCCCACAGCGAGATTGAGGGGGTGCCGGTATCAGTAAAATGCAGCCTGGGGACTGGCCAGTGACCCCAGGCTGCCCGGTGCTCCCAGTACCTGTTTGGTCCTGCCGGTGATGGAGGAAGTGAGCCGAAGCGTCTGCATTGGCTCACTTCCTCTGTACCCTGCAAGACACGAGCAGTCTTGTGTCTTGCAAGCTACAATGCAGAATCAGTTGATGAGTTCATCAAAACATCAACTGATTCAAGTGTCCTAAAGGGACATATGAAAAAGTAAAAAAAAGAAAAGTTAAAAAAAAAAAAAGTATATGAAAAAATTTAATAATGTTATAAAGCCCTAAAAATCCCTTTATTCTATAGAAAATGAATTATATAAAAAAACACTATATTTGGCTTTGCCACGTCTGTAACAATCTGTACAATAAAACTGAAACAATATATAATGTACACGATGAACGTTGGAAAAAATCCCAGAAAAAACCTGCCAGAAGTAGTGATTTTTTTGCCATCTCGCCTTACAAAATATGCTATAAAAAGTGATCAAAAAGTCTTATCAGCGCCGCACCTCCCATGACGCGACCTGAAGCGAGCGCTTCAGGCGGCGCTATGTCAGGACCCCAGGGAGGGTGGCATTTTTGATTACCTAAGCCAGTCCAAGACAAGCTGTCCTGGACTGGCTTAGCACAGAGCAGTGGTTTGGGGAGGCCACTGGAGCAGCACTGCTCCAGCAGCCTCCCCTCACGCTCAGGCAGAGAGCAGGTCGTCTCCGTGCCTGCGAACGGCACTAAGCCCCGCCCCATTCGCTCGGCCACTTCCCTTCACTCCGCCCCCTCCTCCCAGGGGGAGTGGCTTTCTGTAGTTCGCCTCGGGCGGCAAAAGGGGTAGGTTCACCCCTGAGTCTTATGTACCCCAAAACAGTACCAATACAAAGCACAGGTTGTCCCACAAAAAAATAAGCTCTCAACCAACACTGTCAACAAAAAATTTAAAATTTTACGCCTCTCAGAAGTTGGCGATGCAAAAATCACTGATTTATGTCCCCAAATGTGTTTTTGTTCTGCAGAATTAGTATCACATAAAAAAAATTATATAAATCAGGTATCGCCGTAATCGTACCGACCCACAGAATTGATTTTTTTAAAAAAAAAAAATCCAGCAAAAAAGAGTTAATAAAATGTATTCAATAAGTTGTAGGCACCCAAAAATGGTGTCATTACAAAATGCATCTCTTCTCCCCAAAATCACCAAATTATTAGAAAACAACCGGCATTTGGCATTTGATAGGGGTTCCTAGAGGCAACACTCAGATCGGTTGGTCTGGGGTCCCTCACGCTGCAGCATGTCATGGCATTGTATAGTTGTTCAACAGTGTGGGTAAAAGTTAAAGGCACACTCCCCTCTCTGTTCCATATCCTGAACAGGACCTGTCAGGGCTGTCCTCTGTCCTATGCTCTCGGCTTTACTGGCAATCCTATCCCTGTGGCATCCACACACCAATACCTCTGGTCAGAGATGTCATAGATAACAATGGTAGAGCTCTTACAATCTCTTGTCATACTGTCACATAGATGGCTTATCTATTTTCAGTTACACCACTTTCTGGCAACCCTGACTTCACCTCACACCATCTGAGGAACTTTAAAATACAAATATTTTACCAACACATGCCATCTCTCTGATTATTGGCATGTTACTGAGTTAGGAGGACGGAGGGATGGAGGACTGTAAACCCAGCTTCGCTGGGGCCTCGGAAATGGAACTGGGCAACATATTCAGAGATGAACAGTGACTGACGTCCTATGCTATCTCCTTTAGGTTTCAAAAACTCAATTTTAAGATCCTCTCACAATGGTATCAAACACTTGCTAACCTCTATTACCTTTTTCCACAGGTGTACTCGGAGTACAGGCACTAGGTACAAGGCTGAGGGCATGTTGCAAATTTGGTGGATGTTCTTCTCGGTTACTGCCTTATGTGGAGACATCACTGAGCTATATAATACTACATTGTCTACCAATAAGTATTTGGACACCTGTAGTAGAAGAGAAAAACAACATTTATTCATATTCAATAGTTGCTAGAACCCAGCAGATGCTTCCTTACGGATGGGATTGATCGACACATTACTATCAGATGCCTGTTGAAACTCCTGGTGTATGTGAGCCATCGGTTGGGTGTGGTTTCTCTGGCCAGCACTCGTTGGTCTCGATCTCCCAGTTTCGGGGGTCTGCCAACTTGGGGGACACATTCCGACAATCACAATTCATCTTCCACTTCGTAATCACATAGGCCACTGTCGATTTTGGGTAATTCAGTTCACTTGCTATGTCCCTTAAGGATCGACCATTTCTGTGGTACCCGACAATTACCCCTTTCTTGAAATCAGACAACTCTGCACTTTGTGGCATCTTGCATGTGACTAATGCCAATGCTGTTGCCTACACGGTATTTAATGGCAGAAGGCATGACACTGCAGATATCTTCATTTGCATGGGTGTCCAAATACTTATTGGTAGGCATTGTATATGCTGGCCAAGTGTCACCCTCACCGCTGAATAGGCTCTTTGGTCCATGATGCCTGACACTTTTCCCAAATTAAAGAATAAATTATTGTGCACCTTCATTATAGCCATGCACCAAATCATCCGTAGATTGTGGAAATCTTCGTTTGCCTCTACACGGCTAATGTGGGTGGAGGCACATAGAGGAGCTGGGAGCCAGAAATGAGGGTGAAAGGGATAAATTCTGCACCTTCTAGAGACCTTGGAATGCCTTCCGGTTCTCAGCAGCCATGGGCATAGCCTGGACAACTGGATCTTCCATTCCACTCCACAGACAGATTCATAGATGGAGTGTACAGGTGGTACCATCAGGTGGTACCATCAGACCTTCATCTTGCCCTTTCTCCCCTCCTTAACCCCCCCGTTCTCCGTCCTCTCACTTTCCTTATTCTATTTCCTCATTTTCCTGCTTCTTTCTCTCCTCCCCTTTAAAATTTTTAACAAGGTTGTTGTTTTGTTGTTCGCTTGTATGCATTGGTTATTATATATAGCCACTTGTTACATTGTTGTATGTTTAAGTTGTAATTTTTCAGCACAGTTTAGTGTACACACTGCAATGTGGAACCTATTTTACTTGTACTGTATTCCAAGCATTTCTCAATAAAAACTGATCGAGCCATAAATTCAACGTATCAACTTCCAATAGCTAAAACTGGCACCATACAGATCACCTGGAAGGTATGGAGAAACAAATATTGGATGTACTATCACGAATTACCACATGTAATGGTTTCTGCACCTTGCATTTTAACCTTTAGAAGAGTTTAATAATTCAGCTTTCTATATAGGTTTCCATTTGCTTGCAGTTACACTGATATTTTTTGATTTAGAAGTTCCAGCAAAGATGGCCGCTGCATAAGACATCACTGAGTACACATAGCAAACAAGCATACAATTGTTAGAAGATATAAAACCAGCTTATCTTATGTCTGCCCTTCCTCTTAAGTCAGTAAAGACATGGCATCGTTAGACTGCTGGGAAAGCAAAATAAAACACTCCATCCCTTGTCCTAAGCACCTGAAATTGCGGGTAGGAATTGAATTTCAATCCCAATCAGGGGAACTGTCAGGCTAATGGATTAGCTCAGTAATGAGAAATGAGGCCATTTAGCTTCTTCAGTTGTACCAGCAGTGCTGGGCTTGTGGAGCCAGACAAGGATATTCAATTAAGAGGCCTGTGTAAAATTCAGTAATGTGTATCCTGCATGTAAGCCATAATGAACAGTGTCAGTTGGTTAGAAAACACTGCCAATCTCTAAGATGATCAAGAAGCATCCCAGAATTCACTGCAGGCTACCAAGTGACATTTTCAGCCACAGGGTTGTTTAATTCTATTTGAAATACGAATAGCGAAGGGTTAATGTAATCATCTGAAATTATGAATGTTTTTGTCATATTGGGGGAAATTTATTTAGACTTAAGTTTTACGCTCCAGTTCTAGGGTGAGAACACACAATCCGGTCAGCACTACATCTACAGAATTGCCCCCCGTGTCGTTGCCAATGGAGATGCATAAGAAGTGAGTATCATTTTTGGCAGATCATGGCATACATGATGGCCGTCACACACTGTCCACTGGTTTAAAAAGTGACAAGTACAGTGGAAACCTGCAAAAAGCCACAATTTTTGTTGCAAATAAGGAATGTTCAGATAATGGTGGTTATTAGAGATGAGCGAACACTAAAATGTTCGAGGTTCGAAATTCGATTCGAACAGCCGCTCACTGTTCGAGTGTTCGAATGGGTTTCGAACCCCATTATAGTCTATGGGGAACATAAACTCGTTAAGGGGGAAACCCAAATTCGTGTCTGGAGGGTCACCAAGTCCACTATGACACCCCAGGAAATGATACCAACACCCTGGAATGACACTGGGACAGCAGGGGAAGCATGTCTGGGGGCATAAAAGTCACTTTATTTCATGGAAATCCCTGTCAGTTTGCGATTTTCGCAAGCTAACTTTTCCCCATAGAAATGCATTGGCCAGTGCTGATTGGCCAGAGTACGGAACTCGACCAATCAGCGCTGGCTCTGCTGGAGGAGGCGGAGTCTAAGATAGCTCCACACCAGTCTCCATTCAGGTCCGACCTTAGACTCCGCCTCCTCCGGCAGAGCCAGCGCTGATTGGCCGAAGGCTGGCCAATGCATTCCTATGCGAATGCAGACTTAGCAGTGCTGAGTCAGTTTTGCTCAACTACACATCTGATGCACACTCGGCACTGCTACATCAGATGTAGCAATCTGATGTAGCAGAGCCGAGGGTGCACTAGAACCCCTGTGCAAACTCAGTTCACGCTAATAGAATGCATTGGCCAGCGCTGATTGGCCAATGCATTCTATTAGCCCGATGAAGTAGAGCTGAATGTGTGTGCTAAGCACACACATTCAGCACTGCTTCATCAAGCCAATACAATGCATTAGCCAGTGCTGATTGGCCAGAGTACGGAATTCGGCCAATCAGCGCTGGCCAATGCATTCTATTAGCCCGATGAAGTAGAGCTGAATGTGTGTGCTAAGCACACACATTCAGCACTGCTTCATCAAGCCAATACAATGCATTAGCCAGTGCTGATTGGCCAGAGTACGGAATTCGGCCAATCAGCGCTGGCTCTGCTGGAGGAGGCGGAGTCTAAGGTCGGACCTGAATGGAGACTGGTGTGGAGCGATCTTAGACTCCGCCTCCTCCAGCAGAGCCAGCGCTGATTGGCCGAATTCCGTACTCTGGCCAATCAGCACTGGCTAATGCATTGTATTGGCGTGATGAAGCAGTGCTGAATGTGTGTGCTTAGCACACACATTCAGCTCTACTTCATCGGGCTAATAGAATGCATTGGCCAGCGCTGATTGGCCGAATTCCGTACTCTGGCCAATCAGTGCTGGCCAATGCATTCTATTAGCTTGATGAAGCAGAGTGTGCACAAGGGTTCAAGCGCACCCTCGGCTCTGATGTAGCAGAGCCGAGGCTGCACAAGGGTTCAAGCGCACCCTCGGCTCTGATGTAGGAGAGCCGAGGGTGCACTTGAACCCTTGTGCAGCCTCGGCTCTGCTACATCAGAGCCGAGGGTGCGCTTGAACCCTTGTGCACACTCTGCTTCATCAAGCTAATAGAATGCATTGGCCAGCGCTGATTGGCCAATGTATTCTATTAGCCTGATGAAGTAGAGCTGAATGTGTGTGCTAAGCACACACATTCAGCTCTACTTCATCGGGCTAATAGAATGCATTGGCCAGCGCTGATTGGCCAGAGTACGGAACTCGACCAATCAGCGCTGGCTCTGCTGGAGGAGGCGGAGTCTAAGATCGCTCCACACCAGTCTCCATTCAGGTCCGACCTTAGACTCCGCCTCCTCCAGCAGAGCCAGCGCTGATTGGCCGAATTCCGTACTCTGGCCAATCAGCACTGGCTAATGCATTGTATTGGCGTGATGAAGCAGTGCTGAATGTGTGTGCTTAGCACACACATTCAGCTCTACTTCATCGGGCTAATAGAATGCATTGGCCAATCAGCGCTGGCCAATGCATTCTATTAGCGTGAACTGAGTTTGCACAGGGGTTCTAGTGCACCCTCGGCTCTGCTACATCAGATTGCTACATCTGATGTAGCAGTGCCGAGTGTGCATCAGATGTGTAGTTGAGCAAAACTGACTCAGCACTGCTAAGTCTCTGCATTCGCATAGGAATGCATTGGCCAGCCTTCGGCCAATCAGCGCTGGCTCTGCCGGAGGAGGCGGAGTCTAAGGTCGGACCTGAATGGAGACTGGTGTGGAGCGATCTTAGACTCCGCCTCCTCCAGCAGAGCCAGCGCTGATTGGTCGAGTTCCGTACTCTGGCCAATCAGCGCTGGCCAATGCATTCTATTAGCCCGATGAAGTAGAGCTGAATGTGTGTGCTTAGCACACACATTCAGCTCTACTTCATCAGGCTAATAGAATACATTGGCCAATCAGCGCTGGCCAATGCATTCTATTAGCTTGATGAAGCAGAGTGTGCACAAGGGTTCAAGCGCACCCTCGGCTCTGATGTAGCAGAGCTGAGGGTGCACAAGGGTTCAAGTGCACCCTCGGCTCTCCTACATCAGAGCCGAGGGTGCGCTTGAACCCTTGTGCAGCCTCGGCTCTGCTACATCAGAGCCGAGGGTGCGCTTGAACCCTTGTGCACACTCTGCTTCATCAAGCTAATAGAATGCATTGGCCAGCACTGATTGGCCAGAGTACGGAATTCGGCCAATCAGCGCTGGCCAATGCATCCCTATGGGAAAAAGTTTATCTCACAAAAATCACAATTACACACCCGATAGAGCCCCAAAAAGTTATTTTTAATAACATTCCCCCCTAAATAAAGGTTATCCCTAGCTATCCCTGCCTGTACAGCTATCCCTGTCTCATAGTCACAAAGTTCACATTCTCATATGACCCGGATTTGAAATCCACTATTCGTCTAAAATGGAGGTCACCTGATTTCGGCAGCCAATGACTTTTTCCAATTTTTTTCAATGCCCCCAGTGTCGTAGTTCCTGTCCCACCTCCCCTGCGCTGTTATTGGTGCAAAAAAGGCGCCAGGGAAGGTGGGAGGGGAATCGAATTTTGGCGCACTTTACCACGTGGTGTTCGATTCGATTCGAACATGGCGAACACCCTGATATCCGATCGAACATGTGTTCGATAGAACACTGTTCGCTCATCTCTAGTGGTTATGTATTGCGGAAAACTGGTGTAAACCTAGTAATAATGTCTTGTTTTTAAGGCTACATATACACAACCGTGTGCTCTGTCATTGTGCTAGCCATGTTATTCACACCTAGCGGACTGACCCATTCATATTTTGATGGCCCCATACGCACACCTTTGTATTATCGTAGATTAGTTTATGCAGCAAAATTCGGGACAGGTGAAGTGAATATTATTCATGCTCTCCCGTGCCATTTTACCACAGACCAGGCACATGCACACGGTTGAGAACTTCTGGACTGAGCTAAAAAACGAAGAAGTGGGTGAGAAAAGAGACAAGAGAGCAGTTTTGCATCCCTGAGACACTTATTTTCATGGATCCCTGATAGAATTGAGTCTATTAACGGATTCAGAAATAAGACAGACCATCAAAATGGACTGTCAAAAATCAGTTATGTGAATAGCCCTATGCACATGAATTAATTTTATTGCAACCATGTGATGGCTGTTAAAAAAAATAGTGTCTGTCGCAGGGCCATGAACATCATGAAACATATACACATTAGGTATCCCTATGTCTGAAAATGCCTTGTATACTTACAAAAGTTATAAAAGTATTTTTCTCCTACGGTAAACGTCAGAACAGGGAAAAAAAAAAATTGTACTTTTTTTTGCTGTTTTGCCTCAAAAAAAATTTTAATAAAAAGTGATCAAAGCAATGGAGATTTCCCCAAGATGGCATAACTCAGGGCGGGTTCACACCAGCGTCCGATCTTCGCTTTGTTGGTTTCCGTCTTCTGCCGACAGGAACCAGAAACCCACCCGGCATTCAATGTCCGCCGGTGAGCGCCCGTGAGCGTCTCCTGCTCTCTGCAGCGAAACCGTTTTTTTTTTAACCGGACACAGTCATACATGTCTGACTTTGTGCCTGGTTAAAAAAAAAAAAACGGTTTTGCCACGGAGAGCAGAAGACACTCACGGGCAGACACTTTACAAACCCATTCAAATGAATGGGTTTGAAAACTGCCTGCTGGTTTCCGTCTCCTGTCCAGTTTGTCGGGCAGAAGACGGAAACTTGAAAGCAGAGACTGGGCGCTGGTATGAACCCGCCCTAAGAAGTACATCAGTATCCAAAAAATGAAAAAGATATGGATCGCACATCCCAATTTTATACATTAATCTAGTGCTTCTCAGCAAATTCTATAATACTGAACATGAGGTTCTTATTATACATATTGATCAAGGTGTATAAGCCCATTAGCCAATTCACGTTGACCTCTTTATAGTGGGTCCCTACTCTACTGGGTGCGGCGCTGCACAGTGACCGCCATAACTGCAACACGGCGCCCACAGGTGGAGCGACCCAGTGGTTCTGTTCCAATTCTGAATTTTTTTCCAATTTTTTTTTTTTTTGTAATGCATTGCATTAGTGATCAGACCCCCTGGAGTTCAACACCCCTAGGGGGTCTAATAAATGCAAAAAAATTTTTTTAAAAAAAAGTAAAAAAAAAAATATAAAAAAATATAAAAAGTATTAAAAGTTCAAATCACCCCCCTTTCCCTAGAACACATATAAAAGTAGTTAAAAACTGTGAAACATATACATGTTAGGTATCCCCGCGTCTGAAATCGCCCGCTCTACAAATCTATAAAAATATTTTTCCTGTTCGGTAAACACCGTAGCGGGAAAAATAGTCAAAAGTTCCAAACCACCGTTTTTTTACAGTTTTGATTCTGATAAAAATTTAAATAAAAAGTGATGAAAGCAATAACATTTCCCGAAAATGGTAGAACTAAAAAGTACACCCGGCCCCGCAAAAAAAGACGCCCTATGCATCCCCGTACACTTATGTATAAAAAAGTTACGGCCGTCGGAATATGGCGACTTTTAGAAAAAAAAATTTAACACAGTTTTGGATTTTTTTTAAGGGGTCAAAATGTAAATAAAACCATATAAATTTGGTATCTCTGGAACCGTACCAAAACACAAAATACAGGGGACAGGTCATTTTGGCTGCACAGTGAACGCTGTAAAACCAAAGCCCGTAAGAAAGTCGCAGAAATGCATTTTTTCTTCAAATCCACCCCATTCTGAATTTTTTTCCTGCTTCCCAGTACATTATATAGAATAATTAATGGTGGCATCATGAAGAAAAATTTGTCCCGCAAAAATTAAGACCTCATATGGCTCTGGGAGCGGAGAAATAAAAAAGTTATGGGGTTTAGAAGGAGGGGAGTCAAAAACAAAAAATGAAAATCAAAAAATGCCATCAGCGGGAAGGGGTTAAGGACCAGGCCATTTTTTGGTTTCGCATTTTCATTTTTCCCTCCTCATATTTCAAGAGCCATAACTTTTTCATTTTTCAGTTCACAGAATCGCACGATGGCTTATTGTTTGCAGGACAAATTTTACTTTGTAATGACGCCATTCAATATGCTGTGCAATGTACTGGGAAGCTGGAAAAAAATTCAGAATGAGGTGCAATTGGAGAAAAAATGCATTTGCGCCATTTTCATATGGGTTTAATTTTTACAGTGTTCACTGTTAGGTACAAATGACATGTTACCTGTGTTCTACGTGTCAGTACGAACACGTGATACCAAATTTATATAGTATTTGAAATGTTTTGATACTTTTTAAAAAATGAAAAACTTTGCAAAATAGAAAAAAAAAATTGTGTCGTCATGTTCTGACACCTGTAACTTTTTCATATTACATGTATGGAGCTGGGTGCGGTGTCTTTTTATGCGGGACAAGATGACATTTTTATTGATACCATTTGGGGAAAGATCTGATGGTTGGATCACTTTTTATTAAATTTTTTATAGGAGGCAAAGTGTTGAAAAAAAATGCTATTTGGCTATTTTTATTTTTTTTGCCGCTACGCCGTTCGCAGTACGGGATAAATGTTTTAATATTTTAATAGTTCGGGCATTTTGGAGCGTGGGGATACCTAATATGTTTATGTTTAATGTTCTTTATTTACTTTTATATCTGATCTAGGGAAAGGGGGTGATTTGAACTTTTATATTTTTTTAATACTTTTAAAACCTTTTTTTCTTCTTCTTTTACATTAATGATCAGACCCCTTAGGTACCTTGAAACCTAGGGGGTCTGATCGCTCATACTAGTCACTGTAAAACTACAGTATTGCAGTGAATAGCACAATCACAGCACTTCTATTAGACGAGGCCTCTGGCATCGTGCAATAGAACCAATGCTATGACAAGCCTGGAAGCCTTCAATAGGCTTCCGGTTGTTATAGCAACCGATCGCCGCCCTCTGGTGACGTTCAGGAGGGCGGCGATCGTCGGAAAATGGCAGTGCCCATGCCGCCTGCACAGTTTGTACGCTGTGGTCGCGTTTCACCGCGGCTTGTAAAAGGTTAACAGCAGCGATCGGTATGGGCACCGACTGCTGCTGTTAGTGGCAGGTCCTAGCTGTATTATACACCCGGCATCTGCCGTGTATGGAGAGAGCTGAGATCGTGAGCTCTCTCCATACATCCCATACAACCCATGAAGTAATAGTACGTCATGGGTCGCTAAGGGGAGATCTGATAAACGTATGTAAAAAAAACATGATCTGAATGAAGCCTAAATTAAATATTGATTGGTTATTGGTTATTCCCCCAAACCAAGCAGACAGTAATGATGAATAACCTCGTACCGCCTCTTACTTTAGCCCGGAGTATGAATATGCTGTAAACAGGAACACTATGTGGCAGCACACTCCTACCTGGCTGTTAAATTAGTTGAATCAAATTATCAGTTAGGATACTTGATTTTTCAGGAAAAGTTGAAATATCTGCAGGGTTTTTGGTGGGCCGTCTTTTTTACGAATATATTTCATACATGGTGTCCTATCAGTTTTTCTGCTGCTAATAATCACATTATGGCTGAAGCACATTTTACATCTGTCCCTGAGGGAGGGGGCATGTACAATATGGAGTGCCCACCATCCAATAGAACTCATTTGGGTTTTTTTTTTACATGTAATTCTTAATATAATAATAAATAATAATATAATAAATAGTGTACAATAGCAAACAAATAGAAAACACCCAAGTGACCATCGTATAGGAGATTCAGAAACACTGAACTCCAAATATACCGTAAGTCAAATACATGCAAGTACCTACTTCAATTTAGCATCTTCTATGCAGGAGTGAGACAGGAAAAGAGCAATCCACGAGCACAGTCAGGAGACCTTGAGATTTGGACAACCCAGTGTCTGTGTCCCTATTTCCTGTTACAAGCATCTTCCTGAGTGATTCCCCACAGTACCTATACTAGTTTTGTCTTCAAAAACTGCATTAAATAACAAAACTTAATCAAAACCTGAACATGTGATATACATTAGGCAGTCTAAGGCCCCGTTCCCACGGAGTAACGTGCTGCACATTCTGACACGTAAACACGTGTCAGAGTGAGCGCTTTAAAACAGAATCCCATTGACTTCAATGGGTTCCATCTTACGCACGCTACACATTGAAATAAATGGGAGGCTTTTTAACCCATTGATTTCCACGTCTAAAGGTAAGAGACGAATAGCCTTTCTAAAGGCTATTCTGATGTCTAAAGCAGAAAAAAATAGCTATTTAGTGGTAGAATCCCTTTAAGCGCGTTAAACGGAAGCCATTGAAGTCAATGGGATTCTGTTTTGAAGCGCTCACTCCGACATGTGTTTACGTGTCGGAATGAGCGGCGTGTTACTCCGTGGTAACGGCGCCTTATACTTCTTTCTTTTGGTACAGGTAGATTTTGAGTTTCATGGTGTGACTTTTAGCGAATGAGAGAGAAAAGGTTGCTATAGAAACACCGGAGAACTCTCAAGAGTTTTTCACAGCTCTGTCTAACTTTAGTGTCTGAATACCAGTAGTATCAATCACATCATGATACAATGAATACAGATAATACAGGGGTAAGAAAACCATATGTTTTGTATATAAGATAGCTATACTAGTCCCATTGGGTTTATTCATTTGGTGCAGTTGGACTGGCCCAACAGAATACCAGAGGATCCTCCAGATGGCCCAGACTCTAACACAATAATGGTTCAGCAGAAAACACCCAAATTTATAGAGTACTAAGGTCTATTTTCTAGGCATTACTGGAGGGTGGGCCCTCAGAATTATTTCATCTGGTGGGCCCAAAGAATCTAAGTTCAACCCTGATTTGTTGTTATACTATGTGATGGATCCTGAACTAGTACCAGCTTTCCAGTACAGAGATAGACACAAGGGGACTGTAGAAGTCCTTCTGCACAAAGTCTGGCCACCACTCGGACACTGAACATATGCTGCACACTAACCACTTGCATGTTGAATACGTACTATGCATTATGGTATATTTTAAAAAAACTGGCGTTCAAAGCCAGTTTTCTTATTTTCTGCACCAGCAAAAGAGGAAGAGACGCAAACCTCTTCATAAATGAGGTGTCTCCTCCACCGGGCTGTGTGCCTAAAGTTGGTGTAGATTTCACTTTGTTCCAGTAAACTGGTGTAAATGTTAAATGTGGTACATCTGCCGTGTCACTTTCACCACCGGAACTCAGATTTATAAAAGCTGCATAGCCAAGGTTTGCTGCTTTTTCTTTTCTTTTTTTTTATACCACACTTGGTGTAGACTCAATAGTAAATCTGCCCCATAGGCTCCTATCACTGAGGTTGGGATTCAGAAAGTGTTTATCGCCCAACACAGGATTTGATACCAATCTACAAAAGCTGTGCTGTGAGTCAGGGCCTCTATGGAAGCACAAATATATACAAGTATATATAAAATGTTGTTACCATTTAGAGCAATGTTTGGCCTACAGGATTTACTATCAAAGATCATAGATCGTATTCAGGTTATAAGGGGTAGCTCAGTCTACAATACTGTGCCCAAACTGCGTTCTACCCTTCAAGTTGCACAATACTATATTGGAGAAGGCAGTAGGAAGTGAATCTAGCAAAGTCATGTAGGCAAAAATAAAGAAGGGCATAGGATCAATATCAAAGGCCACATGAGCTAACGGTATTGTCAGAACTTATTTGTCAGTGTTTTGGGAAATTAACAATAGCATCTACCAAAAATTTCCTACAGAACAATCAATATCTTACTCTAGAGAATTCCTAAATCCTAATGTCTGAATAATACACACAAAAATGATAAACTTCTATATATATGTATGGAACGTGAATAGAAAAGTACACAAAAACTTAACCTTTATTTGGTCACTAACTGATAAAATTGCACACATATGTGCATAACAATACTTCAGAGAACGACGGATCAGCCCTTTGTCAACTTGAGCTTAGTCTCTATTCACAAAGAGACTTCAAAAACAGGGGTAAAATACATGAATTAAAGTTGCCAATATCCCTCTCATTATTTGTAAACAAGGCCAGATATAATATGTCAAGCATTCGACATTAACGCACCCCCATCACCATTTCCATCATTAATGTGCTTAATAATAATAATAATAATAATAATAATAATAATATTCCCCTTATAAATGAGATGTTTCATTGGGGATGGGAATGATTATATAGCCCATAAATAAGTGATTAGTAGAGATGAGCGAGTAGTACTCGATCGAGTAGGTATTCGATCGAATACTACGGTATTCTAAATACTCGTATTCGATGGAGTACCTCTCGCTGTTCGAATGGAAAAGTTCGATGCAGAACCAGCATTGATTGACCGAATGCTACACAGTCGGCCAATCAACGCTGGTTCTTCTCCTACCTTTAGAAGTCTTCTCCGTGCAGCGTCCCCGCGGCGTCTTCTGGCTCTGAATTCACTCTGCCAGGCATCGGGCCTGTGCAGAGCCGACTGCGCATGCCCGCTTGTAGTGCGGGCATGCGCAGTCGGCTCTGCCCAGGCCCGATGCCTAGCAGAGTGAATTCAGAGCCAGAAGATACCACGGGGACGCTGCAAGGAGAAGACTGCACGGAGGATCGTGCCCGACCCTCACTCGTGGACTTGGTAAGTATAATTTGATCGAACGTTGCCTACCCCTGAAATGAGCATTTTCCCCCCCATAGACTATAATAGGGTTCGATATTCGATTCGAGTAGTCAAATATTGAGGGGCTACTCGAAACGAATATCGAACCTCGAACATTTCACTGTTCGCTCATCTCTAGTGATTAGTGATGCTCTCTATAGGAAAAATCACCATATGACCAAGGTGCAAATGTGGTATACACCTGGGCTACCTGGCTTATCTTCCCCAAGGAAAGGTGCATATGTCACTAATTGTTGACCATATAATCTCACTTCTGGGCTTATAAATGGCCAGTAACTGTCTCTCCATCACGCGCTTCTCCCTTAAACCTGTTTGATGGGTATTAGCTGTTACTGAAATGCCCGTGTGTGGGGATAGCACTATATGATGACACTTCCGGAGTCACCTGCTTCTAGAAGCGCGTAAGAGCGAAACAGCCCATCACTGCCACTTGTATGTCCCCTGTTTTTACTTGATTCAATAAAGAAGTTTGGAAGACTGGATGTGAGTGCCGCTGGTTATACTTCTGCAGATATTGGATTGTGTGACTATAAGCGTGCCCCTAGACCAGGGGTCCTCAAACTTTTTAAACAGTGGGTCGGAGGCAGAGCAGGTCGCACAGACATCGGGAGCCGTGCCCTCCAATAGGTAAAGTGAAGTGCACTCCGTGGCCTGGCCCGAGCTCCCCAGGAGCTTCATTATAAATGCACGCCTGCCAGCGTTGTCGGCGGGGCCAGACAGAAGTGCTTGGCGGGCCGCATGTGGCCCTCGGGCTGCAGTTTGAGGACCCCTGCCCTAGACTGACATCTCCAGCATCGGTGGTGTTAGCCAAGTACTCCATCATACATTATCACTCTTTAGATGTTTCACGTTCTGTGTAGAGCCCACTATTTTCCCCCTTTTTTTGGATTTGGATAAGTGTTATTTATGATGACCTCCCCTGGGCTTCCAAATATTATACTCTGGGGACTGAATTGACCGCAGAGTTTAATGTTAGCCCTGGAATGAATGGGCAAACTATGAATATTCATCAAAATGAATTTTGAGGGGTTCGCTTTAAGCGTCAAAAGGCTGTGGGGAGTATATTATACAGTGTGGGGCGGCCCTTTGAAGAGCATATCATATTGTATTGGGTCACTTTGGGAGCATTATAATGGGATGACACAGTGGCACATTATACTAGGAGGGCCCTCTGTGGAGCATTATAAACTATGTATACCACTGTGGGGTGGCTCAGGGGAGCATTTTATATAGTAGAGAGCACTGTGGAGAATTATATACCATGTGGAACATTATATTGTGAGTGTGTGTGTGGGGGGGCTCAAAATTCCTCCTGGCAGCCCTGTATGCTCCCTTTGACAACTCGTACACTATAATTTTGCACATACTTGTAACACTTAGGGCTAGTTCACACGTGGGCAAAGGGGAGGTTTTTGACAGCGGAATTCGCTTCAAAAACCTCTCCTTTAACATGGTGGTCTATGTAGACCACTAGCTTTTTTTTTCCTCCTAGCGTTTTCCGCCTGAAGAAGCGACATGACCTTTCTTCAGGCGGAAAACGCCTGAAGAATTGCATAGAAGTGAATGGGAGGCGAAAACCGCGCGGTAAAAAACCGCGCGGTTTTTTGCACACAAAACCGCGCGGTTTTTTGCAAAAAACCGCGCGGTTTTCGCCTGCAGTTTCTATAGCACATATAGGAAAAAAAAACCCAAGCGAAAACCGCTAGCGAAAACCGCGTCAAAAACCTCGTCAAAAACCGCGCGGAATGCAAAAAACAGCGTCAAAAAAACTCCTCGAGGTTTTTTACCTCGCACAAATAAGCTAGGCGGTTTTCACGTGTGAACTGACCCTTAATGGCCTTTTCACTCCCCATACAGTCCTCTGTATGGACCAGCCATTGGAGTCTGCATAGTACTATAGGGGATGATGATGCAGGCAACATACTCAGTAATGCCAGATAGATAGCACATATGTAAGATGTCAGTGAAGAAGCCATGGTGTGGGCTATTAGCAGGAAACTTGGGTGGGCCCCCAGAACCCCACATATGCCCTACAGTCTGAAACTGTATGGGGGAACAATATATACACAAGTGGACAAAACTGTTGGTATCTCTAATTTAAAAAAAGGAAACCCCACAATGGTCACAGAAATTACTTGAATCTGACAAAAGTAATAATAAATAGGAATTCTATGAAAATGAACAAATGAAAGTCAGACATTGCTTTTCTCTTCAACAGATTTAAAAAAAATAAAACTGATGAAACAGGCCTGGACAGAAATGATGGTTTCTTTATCTTAATATTTTGTTGCACAACCTTTTGAGGCAATTGCTGCAATCGCACGATTCCTGTAACTGTCAATGAGACTTCTGCAACTCTCAGCAGGTATTTTGGCCCACTCCTCATGACCACATATAAGGGGGTAATAGGAATTTTAAATTAATTCTGGAAGAGAGCACTGACATGAACGGGCAAACTTAAGGCCTCATTGCCAATTGCCAATCCCTACTGCCGCTGATGTAAGGTATCAGGGGTGGGGGACAGCAGTCTGGAGATGATTCTTTCTCCTGAACACAGTTAGTGTTAAATGTTTGTGGATCACTTTGTGGGACATGTAGGAGCATTATACTGCTTGGGGGGCATTTATCGGGAACTATATAGCATGGGAGTAGGGCTATACTATTTCTTTATAACCTGTCGAGGCCACTAATGGGGCATTATACTGTATGGGGGGCATTCAAATCCTATTACTGAACCCACACATAGAACAAAGTTTATTGCCCCCAAACAATATAATGGCACATTAGTACTCCCAAACACAGTATAAAGCTGAGTAGACAAAAAAAACGAAGGATAGAAGACCAAAGAACATCCAGACCTCAATAAAATATAACCTCTAATCCATCTTCATTCAGATACAAAAAGATACAAGACAGGTGAAAATTTTTTAATACACTGTGTTTTTTCTGATCTTTTTCACCTATCTTGTATCTTTTTGTATCTTAAAGGGGCTCAATCAGCAAAATTATGCTAATAGAGCCCCACATATGCGTGAATAGCGTTTAAAAAGGCTATTCAGGCACTGAAAAATGTAATTTTAATCCCCGTCCCGTTTTAAAATAAAAGCATAAAAACATATATGCAAATCTTACCGAACGTGCACCGGGGGCGGTGATGCACGATGCCGCGTCATCTTCGGGCATGCCTGCCTCTTCTGTCTTCTTGGAGCGACGCCCTCTGGTCCCATCTCTTCTGCCGGCTTCCTATTGGTCTTCTTCCGGCTAGAGGTCTTCAAATACCGCGCCTGCGTAGTAGCGCATCCCTCCGTAGCGCTACTGCGCAGGCTCACTTGCCATTTTCCTTAATGGCAGTTCGCGAGTGTGCAGTACGCTCGTGTAGTTCTACAGGAACTGTCAAGTGAGCATGCGCAGTAGTGCTCTGAAGGGAAGCACTACTACCCAGGCGCAGGATTTGAAGACAAGAAGACGGAAAGACAAGGAACCAGAGGGCGTCACTACAGGAAGACAGAAGAGGTAGGCGTGCCCGAAGATGACACGGCATCGTGCATCACCGCCCCCGGTGCACGTTCTGTAAGATTTGCATATATGTTTTTATGCTTTTATTTTAAAATGGGACGGGGGCGACGTCTAGAAAGATTATGTTTTTGCAAAGTTTTGGATTTTTGTTAAGAGGTTTAAATGTAAATAAAAACATGTAAATGGTATCCCTGGAATCATACCTCTACATAGAATACAGGTGACATGTCATTTTGGATGCACAGTGAACTGTGCACTAACATTAGAGGGGTAGAAGGGAAATTGTTTTTCTAATTTATGTTTCATGCTTTGTAATTATGATGTAAGAGAAAAGAAGAGCAAGATAAATCAGGAGATAATGTGAGGTGTCATATAGGGAATTATTTATTCTTTCATATTTGTTTGTATTCTAGGCTTACTGGTCCTTTAAATTTGACATGAGTTTATTGTATAAATTACATGGCCCTGTAGCTCTGAAATATTTTTAGGCAAACTGTAATGGAATTGCTAAGACAGCAATTCCCAGAACGGTTAAACCCTGGGAGGGGCACAAGAGACACTGAGCCCTAAGCTGAAGCCCCCCACTTTCCCTTCCTATTGCCAGGCCCTATCCTAGGTAATAGGCGACAACCACGAGGACAAACCCTCCCTGAATACGTGAAACACAAAACGCAGACAAGACGAACAACAACAAAGGGAGGTCAGCTAGCCAGGGTTCGGTAACAGGAGAGTGATGCAGTGCCAAATCGGAGTAAAGAGAATAGTCAATGAGAAAAGCCAAAGGTCAGGTATAATAGTATAAGCAACAGGTACAGTAAGAGCAGGTATGCGCACGGCAATAACAAGCACTGGTGTGAATGGGAACCAAGGCTAAATAGGGAGGAAGAACCCGCCCATGGAGTTCACAGGAAGGCAGGCTGTCAATCAAAGGGCAAGGCCAGATTAACCACTAAATGGACAGAGGCAACCTAGGCAGAAGACGGGTGTGGTGCAAATCCAATTAAGGACTAGAGCCGTGTTCACACAGTGCAACTAAAAACTTTACGCAGATTATCAAACTGCACGCGCCTCCTGCGCCGCAGCACACGAGCAGAGGGTGGCGCAGGGGCCCGAACAGGCAGAGATGTTACACAAACTTTGTGTCTATTGCATTCCCCTCCAGAGCAATTTGGATTACTGATCGTATATTTAATTATTGTTTATCCATGAGCAAAGTATTGATTATGTATTATTTAAAAGAGAGATTTTTTTTTTTTATTGTTTGTAAGAGGGAGCAACATGGAAAACAGTCTGTAGGGGAACACTCAGGGGTGAACCTAGCTTCTTTGCTACCTTAGGTGGACTATAGAAAGACACCCCCCACCCCAAAAAATTGAGGTTACATGCTACTAGTTTCACACACTACTATAGTTGTACAATAAACATAAACAATACACAAAGTTATAAAAGTAATACAGTAAGAATTCTTCAACAACACGGCATTAACAACAACTTCACACATCTTCTGCTTGGCGGATGGACAAGCCCACGTGGCCCCCATTCTCTTTAATAGGAGGGCCACAAATAGCTGAGTACTGTACTTCGACTATCTTTGGCACTGCCATAGAAATGAATGAGAGCATGGGTTCATCCATCCACCTCCAAGTCCAAACTCGGTAGCATTGGGAGCAGGGAAAGGTCCAGACACAGAACTCATTACCCAAAGGGAGCTGGGGTGTCATTCTTGGTGTCTACATGATGGGGATCTCACCACGAACCCCATCATACCATTTGACTAACACTACAGTCATCTGCCAAGGGATTATGACTGTTCTTAGTTATTTGGTTTCAAGATGGAGGGTGGGACTTTCCCTCCTCATGACATCACTCAGGGAGGAGGCTGGAGAAGTTAAATGATTCCTCACTGAGGGACAAAAATCTCTTTGTTTATGACCAGCATGCCCTTTGTGTTCTGAACCTGGAAGTCATGTGACCAGATTGAAGCTCCTTACACCCTGAGGCCTAGGAATCAGGCTTCAGAGACTCATTTTGGTACTGTTTCCCATTTTATTTTATGTATTGTATTTTGCTTTTATCTGTATTTGTTTGTGATCCACTGATATGTGTTTCTGTATATGTTAGTGGCTAGTACCGACCCACTTGGGTTAATAAATATATAAAATTTATAAAGCTCATTTCATGTTATCCTATAAACCCAGGAACACTCATGGGACGTGAGTGGAAAGTAAGAAAGAGGTGTTATCACAGGTATGCCAAGCGGCTTGGTAAGGCGATATCCAGAATAAACACTTTTTTTATTATGAGACTGGGGAAGGCGCTCCAGTGTCTTCAGCATGTTCCAGTCCTGCTGCTCCGGTGTTTTGTTCTCCACAGCACTGTGATGTCTCATGTCAGAGACCTCAGCAGTCATGTGCAGTGGGGACCTCCACTAGAAGAAAACACTCTAGGGTCTGAAAAGACCCCGGAGTATACTAATAGTAGTAGTATTTGGTGGGGTTTGCGGGCCCGTGGCCTCACTTACCAGTCCCTGCTCCTTCTCAAAGCTGCATCTGCTTCCCCTTCTGTGTCCTATAGCAGATGGGGAAGCAGAGGTGACCATAAGCAGGAGTGGGGATAGGCAAGTAAATAGGATCCGTAACCTACTGGGGTTACTCCAGCAGGTAAGGGCATATAAAAAAAAAAAACCTTTATCCTCACCTACCCGCGATCCCTTGATGGAGCAGCCTCCGTCTCTTCTTCACCTACACATAGGATGTCTGCATCTCAGCTCAAGAGTAGAGATGAGCGAACACTAAAATGTTCGAGGTTCGAAATTCGAATCGAACAGCCGCTCACTGTTCGTGTGTTCGAACGGGTTTCGAACCCCATTATAGTCTATGGGGAACATATACTCGTTAAGGGGGAAACCCAAATCCGTGTCTGGAGGGTCACCAAGTCCACTATGACACCACAGGAAATGATGCCAACACCTCTGGAATGACACTGGGACAGCAGGGGAAGCATGTCTGGGGGCATCTAACACACCAAAGACCCTCTATTACCCCAACATCACAGCCTAACAACTACACACTTTACACACTCAATACCACCTCTCTGACAGTAGGAAAACACCTTGAAACATGTGTATTTGGCACTTGCAGTGAGGAGAGCTTGTCACCAGCAGTGAATTTGGCCCTTGTAGTAAGTTGAGGTTGGCACCAACATTTGTTTTGAAAATCAGGGTGGATTGAGCCTCTAACCAGCAGAGTTTGGGCAAATTCATGGTGGAGGGAGCCTCTAAAAACCCCAGTTTGGACCAATTCATGGTGGAGGGAGCCTCTAAAAACCCCAGTTTGGACCAATTCATGGTGGAGGGAGCCTCTAAAAACCCCAGTTTGGACCAATTCATGGTGGAGGGAGCCTCTAAAAAACCCAGTTTGGACCAATTCATGATGGAGGGAGCCTCTAAACAGCCCAGTTTGGGCAAATTCATGGTGGAGGGAGCCTCTAAAAACCCCAGTTTGGACCAATTCATGGTGGAGGGAGCCTCTAAAAACCCCAGTTTGGACCAATTCATGGTGGAGGGAGCCTCTAAAAACCCCAGTTTGGACCAATTCATGGTGGAGGGAGCCTCTAAAAAACCCAGTTTGGACCAATTCATGGTGGAGGGAGCCTCTAACCAGCCCAGTTTGGACCAATTCATGGTGGAGGGAGCCTCTAAAAACCCCAGTTTGGACCAATTCATGGTGGAGGGAGCCTCTAAACAGCCCAGTTTGGACCAATTCATGGTGGAGGGAGCCTCTAACCAGCCCAGTTTGGACCAATTCATGGTGGAGGGAGCCTCTAACCAGCCCAGTTTGGGCAAATTCATGGTGGAGGGAGCCTCTAAAAACCCCAATTTGGACCAATTCATGGTGGAGGGAGCCTCTAAACAGCCCAGTTTGGGCAAATTCATGGTGGAGGGAGCCTCTAAAAACCCCAGTTTGGACCAATTCATGGTGGAGGGAGCCTCTAACCAGCCCAGTTTGGACCAATTCATGGTGGAGGGAGCCTCTAAAAACCCCAGTTTGGACCAATTCATGGTGGAGGGAGCCTCTAAACAGCCCAGTTTGGACCAATTCATGGTGGAGGGAGCCTCTAAAAACCCCAATTTGGACCAATTCATGGTGGAGGGAGCCTCTAACCAGCCCAGTTTGGACCAATTCATGGTGGAGGGAGCCTCTAAAAACCCCAATTTGGACCAATTCATGGTGGAGGGAGCCTCTAAAAAACCCAGTTTGGACCAATTCATGGTGGAGGGAGCCTCTAAAAAACCCAGTTTGGACCAATTCATGGTGGAGGGAGCCTCTAAACAGCCCAGTTTGGGCAAATTCATGGTGGAGGGAGCCTCTAAAAACCCCAGTTTGGACCAATTCATGGTGGAGGGAGCCTCTAAAAACCCCAGTTTGGACCAATTCATGGTGGAGGGAACCTCTAAAAAACCCAGTTTGGACCAATTCATGGTGGAGGGAGCCTCTAACCAGCCCAGTTTGGACCAATTCATGGTGGAGGGAGCCTCTAAACAGCCCAGTTTGGGCAAATTCATGGTGGAGGGAGCCTCTAACCAGCCCAGTTTGGACCAATTCATGGTGGAGGGAGCCTCTAGAAACCCCAGTTTGGACCAATTCATGGTGGAGGGAGCCTCTAAAAACCCCAGTTTGGACCAATTCATGGTGGAGGGAGCCTCTAAAAACCCCAGTTTGGACCAATTCATGCTGGAGGGAGCCTTTAAACAGCCCAGTTTGGGCAAATTCATGGTGGAGGGAGCCTCTAAAAACCCCAGTTTGGACCAATTCATGGTGGAGGGAGCCTCTAACCAGCCCAGTTTGGGCAAATTCATGGTGGAGGGAGCCTCTAAAAACCCCAATTTGGACCAATTCATGGTGGAGGGAGCCTCTAAACAGCCCAGTTTTGGCAAATTCATGGTGGAGGGAGCCTCTAAAAACCCCAGTTTGGACCAATTCATGGTGGAGGGAGCCTCTAACCAGCCCAGTTTGGGCAAATTCATGGTGGAGGGAGCCTCTAACCAGCAGAGTTCTGGGAAAGCAGGGTGGAGGGAGCCTCTAACCAGCAGAGTTGGTGGAAATCAGGGTGGAGGGAGCCTCTAACCAGCAGAGTTGGGGGAAATCATGTTGGAGGGAGCCTAGTATTAGCAGAATTGTGCAACGCTTATGGTGGATGAGTATGAGGATGCGGAGGAATTGGAGAGGTTGAGTACAGACATGGAGTTTCATGTTGGGGTGCTTTACACAGGTGGGCACAAAAATGAAGGCTCTATCCAGTGGTGGTTCATTTTTATCAAAGTGAGCCGGTCGGCACTCTCAGCTGACAGACGGGTGCGCTTGTCAGTGATGATGCCACCGGCTGCACTGAACACCCTCTCAGATAGGACGCTGGCGGCAGGACAGGACAGCACCTCCAAGGCATATAGGGCAAGTTCAAGCCACAGGTCCAACTTCGACACCCAATACGTGTAGGGCGCAGAGGGGTCAGAGAGGACAGGGCTGTGGTCGGAAAGGTATTCCCGCAACATGCGCCTATACTTCTCACGCCTGGTGACACTAGGACCCTCTGTGGCGGCACTTTGGCGAGGGGGTGCCATCAAGGTGTCCCAGACCTTAGACAGTGTGCCCCTCGTTTGTGTGGACCGGTGAGAACTTGGTCGCCTACTGGAGGAACTGTCCTCCCTGCCGCCAACGTCACATGCTGGAAACATCTCCATCATATTCTGCACCAATTGCCTGTGGCAAGCATTGATGCGATTGGCCCTCCCCTCTACCGGAATAAAAGACGAGATGTTGTTTTTATACCGGGGGTCAAGGATAGCAAAGATCCAGTACTGGTTGTCCTCCATGATTTTGACAATACGCTTGTCGGTTGTAAAGCACCCCAACATGAACTCAGCCATGTCTGCCACAGTGTTAGTTGGCATGACTCCTCTGGCCCCACCGGAAAGTTCAATCTCCATTTCCTCCTCATCCTCCATGTCTACCCATCCGCGCTGCAACAATGGGACGATTCGAAGTTGCCCGGAAGCCTCCTGTATCACCATCACATCATCGGACAACTCTTCTTCCTCCTCCTCCTCCTCCTCCTCCTCCATTAAACGCGATGAAGCGGACAGATGTGTGGACCTACTCTCCAGCTGTGACGGATCGGATGCTATCCCTGACTCCTCTGTGTGATCTGAGTTATCCCTGATGTCAATCAGGGATTCTCTCAGAACACACAAGAGCGGGATTGTAAGGCTCACCATCGCATCCTCAGAGCTCACCCTCCTTGTGGACTCCTCAAACACCCGTAGGATGTCACAAAGGTCTCTCATCCATGGCCACTCATGGATGTGAAACTGAGGCAGCTGACTTTGTGGCACCCTAGGGTTTTGTAGCTGGTATTCCATCAAAGGTCTCTGCTGCTCAACCACTCTATTCAACATCTGAAACGTTGAGTTCCAGCGTGTGGGGACGTCGCACAAAAGCCGGTGTTGTGGCACATGCAGGCGTTGCTGGAGAGATTTTAAGCTAGCAGCGGCTACTGTCGACTTGCGAAAGTGGGCGCACATGCGCCGCACTTTCACCAGTAGCTCTGGAACATTGGGGTAGCTCTTTAGGAAACGTTGCACCACTAGGTTGAAGACGTGGGCCAGGCATGGAACATGTTGGAGTCCGGCAAGCTCCAGAGCTGCTACCAGGTTCCGGCCGTTATCACAAACGACCATGCCTGGGCCCAGGTGCAGCGGCTCAAACCATATTGCCGTCTCATCGAGGAGGGCATCCCTCACCTCGGAGGCAGTGTGCTGTCTGTCCCCCAAGCTGATCAGCTTCAGCACAGCCTGCTGACGTCTACCAACGCCAGTGCTGCAACGTTTCCAACTCGTAGCTGGGGTCAATCTAACAGCGGAGGAGGAGGCGGTGGCGGAGGAGGAGGCGGTAGAGGAGGAGGAGGCGGTAGAGGAGGAGGAGGAGGGGGGTGTTCTTCTCGTGTCCCTGCCAGGAATGTTAGGCGGGGAGACGAGGTACACCGGGCCAGTTTGGGAAGCAGTCCCAGCCTCAACTATATTCACCCAGTGTGCCGTCAGTGAAATGTAGCGTCCCTGTCCGCATGCACTTGTCCACGCGTCGGTGTTCAAGTGGACCTTTGTGCAAAGCGCGGAACTAAGGGCCCGCCTGATGTTGAGTGACACGTGCTGGTGCAAGGCGGGGACGGCACACCGGGAGAAGTAGTGACGGCTAGGGACGGCATAGCGAGGTGCCGCAGTTGCCATCAGGTCCAGGAAGGCGGGAGTTTCAACAAGCCGGAACGCCAACATCTCCTGGGCCAGCAGTTTAGCGATGTTGGCGTTCAAGGCTTGCGCGTGTGGGTGGTTAGCAGTGTATTTCTGCCGCCGCTCCAATGTCTGAGAGATGGTGGGTTGTTGTAAAGAAGCGCCTGATGGTGCCTTTGATGGTGCAGGAGAAGGAGATAAGACAGGAACAGGGGAGGATGAGGGAGAAGTCAACAAAGTGGCGGAGGCAGATGAAGTGGTGTCCTGGCTCGTCCTCTGGAGTGCATCGCCAGCACAGTCAGCAGTGGCAGTGGCAGAGGCAGTGGCAGTGGCGTGAACGGCAGGCGGCCTTTGTCCTGCCGTTGCTGCCTGCCACTGATTCCAGTGCTTGGATTCCAAATGACGGCGCATTGAAGTGGTGGACAGGTTGCTCTTCTCAGAGCCCCTAATCAATTTCGAGAGGCAAATTGTGCAGACAACACTATATCTGTCCTCGGCGCATTCCTTGAAAAAACTCCACACCTTCGAGAAACGTGCCCTCGAGGTGGGAGTTTTTCGGGGCTGGGTACGAACTGGAACATCTTGGGAGATTCCGGGTGTGGCCTGGCTTCGCCTAAGCTGCTGACCTCTGCCTCTGCCTCTAGCTACCCTTTTTGGTACTGCACTTGCCTCAACATCCACACTACTTTCCCCGCTTGACATCCCCCCTGTCCAGGTCGGGTCAGTGTCCTCATCATCCACCACTTCCTCTTCCAACTCCTGTCTCATCTCCTCCTCCCGCACAATGCGCCGGTCAACTGGATGCCCTGACGGCAACTGCGTCACATCATCGTCGATGAGGGTGGGTTGCTGGTCATCCACCACCAAATCGAACGGAGATGGAGGAGACTCTAGTGTTTGAGCATCTGGACACAGATGCTCCTCTGTTAGGTTCGTGGAATCGTGACGTGGAGAGGCAGGTTGAGGGACAATGAAAGGAGCGGAGAACAGCTCTGGGGAGCAGGGACAGTTGGGGTTATTGTTCTGTGAAGCTTGGGAATTTTGGGAGGAAGGAGGACAAGACTGTTGGGTAATAGGAGGAGAGGAGGCAGAGTCTGACTGGCTGCTGAACAATGTGCTGTAAGCGTTCTCTGACAGCCATTGCAAGACCTGTTCCTGGTTCTCGGGCCTACTAAGGTTTGTACCCTGCAGTTTAGTTAATGTGGCAAGCAACCCTGGCACTGTGGAGTGGCGCAATGCTTGCTGCCCCACAGGAGTAGGCACGGGACGCCCTGTGGCTTCACTGCTACCTTGCTCCCCAGAACCATTCCCCCGACCTCGCCCACGGCCTCGTCCACGTCCCTTTCCGGCAGCCTTGCGCATTTTGAATTCCCAGTTAGAAATTGGCACTATATACCAGTAGCAAAAATTGTGGGTGCACGTAACCCCAATATATTCTTTGAATTCCCAGTCAGACAATGGCACTATATACCAGTAGCAAGAAATGAGGGTATTTATAACCCCAATATATTCTTTGAATTACCAGTCAGAAACTGGCACTATATGGCAGTAGCAAGAAATGAGGGTATTTATAACCCCAATATATTCTTTGAATTCCCAGTCAGACAATGGCACTGTATACCAGTAGTAAAAATTGTGGGTGCACGTAACCCCAATATATTCTTTGAATTACCAGTCAGAAACTGGCACTATATGGCAGTAGCAAGAAATGAGGGTATTTGTAACCCCAATATATTCTTTGAATTACCAGTCAGAAACTGGCACTATATGGCAGTAGCAAGAAATGAGGGTATTTGTAACCCCAATATATTCTTTGAATTCCCAGTCAGAAACTGGCACTGTATACCAGTAGTAAAAATTGTGGGTGCACGTAACCCCAGTATATTCTTTGAATTCCCAGTCAGACAATGGCACTATATACCAGTAGCAAGAAATGAGGGTATTTATAACCCCAATATATTCTTTGAATTACCAGTCAGAAACTGGCACTATATGGCAGTAGCAAGAAATGAGGGTATTTGTAACCCCAATATATTCTTTGAATTCCCAGTCAGAAACTGGCACTGTATACCAGTAGTAAAAATTGTGGGTGCACGTAACCCCAATATATTCTTTGAATTCCCAGTCAGAAACTGGCACTATATGGCAGTAGCAAGAAATGAGGGTATTTGTAACCCCAATATATTCTTTGAATTCCCAGTCAGAAACTGGCACTGTATACCAGTAGTAAAAATTGTGGGTGCACGTAACCCCAATATATTCTTTGAATTCCCAGTCAGACAATGGCACTATATGGCAGTAGCAAGAAATGAGTGTATTTATAACCCCAATATATTCTTTGAATTCCCAGTCAGACAATGGCACTGTATACCAGTAGTAAAAATTGTGGGTGCACGTAACCCCAATATATTCTTTGAATTCCCAGTCAGAAACTGGCACTATATGGCAGTAGCAAGAAATGAGGGTATTTATAACCCCAATATATTCTTTGAATTCCCAGTCAGACAATGGCACTGTATACCAGTAGTAAAAATTGTGGGTGCACGTAACCCCAATATATTCTTTGAATTACCAGTCAGAAACTGGCACTATATGGAAGTAGCAAGAAATGAGGGTATTTGTAACCCCAATATATTCTTTGAATTCCCAGTCAGAAACTGGCACTGTATACCAGTAGTAAAAATTGTGGGTGCACGTAACCCCAATATATTCTTTGAATTCCCAGTCAGAAACTGGCACTATATGGCAGTAGCAAGAAATGAGGGTATTTATAACCCCAATATATTCTTTGAATTACCAGTCAGAAACTGGCACTATATGGCAGTAGCAAGAAATGAGGGTATTTATAACCCCAATATATTCTTTGAATTCCCAGTCAGAAACTGGCACTGTATACCAGTAGTAAAAATTGTGGGTGCACGTAACCCCAATATATTCTTTGAATTCCCAGTCAGACAATGGCACTATATGGCAGTAGCAAGAAATGAGTGTATTTATAACCCCAATATATTCTTTGAATTCCCAGTCAGACAATGGCACTGTATACCAGTAGTAAAAATTGTGGGTGCACGTAACCCCAATATATTCTTTGAATTCCCAGTCAGAAACTGGCACTATATGGCAGTAGCAAGAAATGAGGGTATTTATAACCCCAATATATTCTTTGAATTCCCAGTCAGACAATGGCACTGTATACCAGTAGTAAAAATTGTGGGTGCACGTAACCCCAATATATTCTTTGAATTACTAGTCAGAAACTGGCACTATATGGAAGTAGCAAGAAATGAGGGTATTTGTAACCCCAATATATTCTTTGAATTCCCAGTCAGAAACTGGCACTGTATACCAGTAGTAAAAATTGTGGGTGCACGTAACCCCAATATATTCTTTGAATTCCCAGTCAGAAACTGGCACTATATGGCAGTAGCAAGAAATGAGGGTATTTATAACCCCAATATATTCTTTGAATTACCAGTCAGAAACTGGCACTATATGGCAGTAGCAAGAAATGAGGGTATTTGTAACCCCAATATATTCTTTGAATTCCCAGTCAGAAACTGGCACTGTATACCAGTAGTAAAAATTGTGGGTGCACGTAACCCCAATATATTCTTTGAATTCCCAGTCAGACAATGGCACTATATACCAGTAGCAAGAAATGAGGGTATTTATAACCCCAATATATTCTTTGAATTACCAGTCAGAAACTGGCACTATATGGCAGTAGCAAGAAATGAGGGTATTTATAACCCCAATATATTCTTTGAATTCCCAGTCAGAAACTGGCACTGTATACCAGTAGTAAAAATTGTGGGTGCACGTAACCCCAATATATTCTTTGAATTACCAGTCAGAAACTGGCACTATATGGCAGTAGCAAGAAATGAGGGTATTTGTAACCCCAATATATTCTTTGAATTCCCAGTCAGAAACTGGCACTGTATACCAGTAGTAAAAATTGTGGGTGCACGTAACCCCAATATATTCTTTGAATTCCCAGTCAGACAATGGCACTATATACCAGTAGCAAGAAATGAGGGTATTTATAACCCCAATATATTCTTTGAATTACCAGTCAGAAACTGGCACTATATGGCAGTAGCAAGAAATGAGGGTATTTGTAACCCCAATATATTCTTTGAATTCCCAGTCAGAAACTGGCACTGTATACCAGTAGTAAAAATTGTGGGTGCACGTAACCCCAATATATTCTTTGAATTCCCAGTCAGACAATGGCACTATATACCAGTAGCAAGAAATGAGGGTATTTATAACCCCAATATATTCTTTGAATTCCCAGTCAGAAACTGGCACTATATGGCAGTAGCAAGAAATGAGGGTATTTATAACCCCAATATATTCTTTGAATTACCAGTCAGAAACTGGCACTATATGGCAGTAGCAAGAAATGAGGGTATTTATAACCCCAATATATTCTTTGAATTCCCAGTCAGAAACTGGCACTGTATACCAGTAGTAAAAATTGTGGGTGCACGTAACCCCAATATATTCTTTGAATTCCCAGTCAGACAATGGCACTATATGGCAGTAGCAAGAAATGAGTGTATTTATAACCCCAATATATTCTTTGAATTCCCAGTCAGACAATGGCACTGTATACCAGTAGTAAAAATTGTGGGTGCACGTAACCCCAATATATTCTTTGAATTCCCAGTCAGAAACTGGCACTATATGGCAGTAGCAAGAAATGAGGGTATTTATAACCCCAATATATTCTTTGAATTCCCAGTCAGACAATGGCACTGTATACCAGTAGTAAAAATTGTGGGTGCACGTAACCCCAATATATTCTTTGAATTACTAGTCAGAAACTGGCACTATATGGAAGTAGCAAGAAATGAGGGTATTTGTAACCCCAATATATTCTTTGAATTCCCAGTCAGAAACTGGCACTGTATACCAGTAGTAAAAATTGTGGGTGCACGTAACCCCAATATATTCTTTGAATTCCCAGTCAGAAACTGGCACTATATGGCAGTAGCAAGAAATGAGGGTATTTATAACCCCAATATATTCTTTGAATTACCAGTCAGAAACTGGCACTATATGGCAGTAGCAAGAAATGAGGGTATTTGTAACCCCAATATATTCTTTGAATTCCCAGTCAGAAACTGGCACTGTATACCAGTAGTAAAAATTGTGGGTGCACGTAACCCCAATATATTCTTTGAATTCCCAGTCAGACAATGGCACTATATACCAGTAGCAAGAAATGAGGGTATTTATAACCCCAATATATTCTTTGAATTACCAGTCAGAAACTGGCACTATATGGCAGTAGCAAGAAATGAGGGTATTTATAACCCCAATATATTCTTTGAATTCCCAGTCAGAAACTGGCACTGTATACCAGTAGTAAAAATTGTGGGTGCACGTAACCCCAATATATTCTTTGAATTACCAGTCAGAAACTGGCACTATATGGCAGTAGCAAGAAATGAGGGTATTTGTAACCCCAATATATTCTTTGAATTCCCAGTCAGAAACTGGCACTGTATACCAGTAGTAAAAATTGTGGGTGCACGTAACCCCAATATATTCTTTGAATTCCCAGTCAGACAATGGCACTATATACCAGTAGCAAGAAATGAGGGTATTTATAACCCCAATATATTCTTTGAATTACCAGTCAGAAACTGGCACTATATGGCAGTAGCAAGAAATGAGGGTATTTGTAACCCCAATATATTCTTTGAATTCCCAGTCAGAAACTGGCACTGTATACCAGTAGTAAAAATTGTGGGTGCACGTAACCCCAATATATTCTTTGAATTCCCAGTCAGACAATGGCACTATATACCAGTAGCAAGAAATGAGGGTATTTATAACCCCAATATATTCTTTGAATTACCAGTCAGAAACTGGCACTATATGGCAGTAGCAAGAAATGAGGGTATTTATAACCCCAATATATTCTTTGAATTCCCAGTCAGAAACTGGCACTGTATACCAGTAGTAAAAATTGTGGGTGCACGTAACCCCAATATTGAGTAGAGATGAGCGAACAGTGTTCTATCGAACTCATGTTCGATCGGATATTAGGCTGTTCGGCATGTTCGAATCGAATCGAACACCGCGTGGTAAAGTGCGCCATTACTCGATTCCCCTCCCACCTTCCCTGGCGCCTTTTTTGCTCCAATAACAGCGCAGGGTAGGTGGGACAGGAACTACGACACCGGTGACGTTGAGAAAAGTAGGCAAAACCCATTGGCTGCCGAAAACATGTGACCTCTAATTTAAAAGAACAGCGCCGCCCAGGTTCGCGTCATTCTGAGCTTGCAATTCACCGAGGACGGAGGTTTCCGTCCAGCTAGCTAGGGCTTAGATTCTGGGTAGGCAGGGACAGGCTAGGATAGAAAGGAGAAGACAACCACAACAGCTCTTGTAAGAGCTAAATTCCAGGGAGAAGCTTGTCAGTGTAACGTGGCACTGACGGGCTCAATCGCCGCAACCCAGCTTTCCCAGGATCCTGAATGGAATACACTGTCAGTGTATTCCCGTATACCCGATATATACCCCCGATACCCGTTCCAACGGTGTGCCCCCCCACCTTCACCCCAGAAATACCCTGCAAGTCCCCTAGCAATAGAATTGGGGCTATATACACCCACTATTTTTGCTACTGCCATATAGTGCCATTGTCTGACTGGGAATTCAAAGAATATATTGGGGTTACGTGCACCCACAATTTTTACTACTGGTATACAGTGCCATTGTCTGACTGGGAATTCAAAGAGTATATTGGGAATACAAATACCCTCATTTCTTGCTACTGCCATATAGTGCCAGTGTCTGACTGGGAATTCAAAGAATATATTGGGGTTACGTGCACCCACAATTTTTACTACTGGTATACAGTGCCATTGTCTGACTGGGAATTCAAAGAATATATTGGGAATACAAATACCCTCATTTCTTGCTACTGCCATATAGTGCCAGTTTCTGACTGGTAATTCAAAGAATATATTGGGGTTACGTGCACCCACAATTTTTACTACTGGTATACAGTGCCATTGTCTGACTGGGAATTCAAAGAATATATTGGGAATACAAATACCCTCATTTCTTGCTACTGCCATATAGTGCCAGTGTCTGACTGGGAATTCAAAGAATATATTGGGGTTACGTGCACCCACAATTTTTACTACTGGTATACAGTGCCATTGTCTGACTGGGAATTCAAAGAATATATTGGGGTTATAAATACCCTCATTTCTTGCTACTGCCATATAGTGCCAGTTTCTGACTGGTAATTCAAAGAATATATTGGGGTTACGTGCACCCACAATTTTTACTACTGGTATACAGTGCCATTGTCTGACTGGGAATTCAAAGAGTATATTGGGAATACAAATACCCTCATTTCTTGCTACTGCCATATAGTGCCAGTTTCTGACTGGTAATTCAAAGAATATATTGGGGTTACGTGCACCCACAATTTTTACTACTAGTATACAGTGCCATTGTCTGACTGGGAATTCAAAGAATATATTGGGGTTATAAATACCCTCATTTCTTGCTACTGCCATATAGTGCCAGTTTCTGACTGGTAATTCAAAGAATATATTGGGGTTACGTGCACCCACAATTTTTACTACTGGTATACAGTGCCATTGTCTGACTGGGAATTCAAAGAGTATATTGGGAATACAAATACCCTCATTTCTTGCTACTGCCATATAGTGCCAGTTTCTGACTGGGAATTCAAAGAATATATTGGGGTTACGTGCACCCACAATTTTTACTACTGGTATACAGTGCCATTGTCTGACTGGGAATTCAAAGAATATATTGGGGTTATAAATACCCTCATTTCTTGCTACTGCCATATAGTGCCAGTTTCTGACTGGTAATTCAAAGAATATATTGGGGTTACGTGCACCCACAATTTTTACTACTGGTATACAGTGCCATTGTCTGACTGGGAATTCAAAGAGTATATTGGGAATACAAATACCCTCATTTCTTGCTACTGCCATATAGTGCCAGTTTCTGACTGGGAATTCAAAGAATATATTGGGGTTACGTGCACCCACAATTTTTACTACTGGTATACAGTGCCATTGTCTGACTGGGAATTCAAAGAATATATTGGGGTTATAAATACCCTCATTTCTTGCTACTGCCATATAGTGCCAGTTTCTGACTGGTAATTCAAAGAATATATTGGGGTTACGTGCACCCACAATTTTTACTACTGGTATACAGTGCCATTGTCTGACTGGGAATTCAAAGAGTATATTGGGAATACAAATACCCTCATTTCTTGCTACTGCCATATAGTGCCAGTTTCTGACTGGGAATTCAAAGAATATATTGGGGTTACGTGCACCCACAATTTTTACTACTGGTATACAGTGCCATTGTCTGACTGGGAATTCAAAGTATATATTGGGGTTATAAATACCCTCATTTCTTGCTACTGCCATATAGTGCCAGTTTCTGACTGGTAATTCAAAGAATATATTGGGGTTACGTGCACCCACAATTTTTACTACTGGTATACAGTGCCATTGTCTGACTGGGAATTCAAAGAGTATATTGGGAATACAAATACCCTCATTTCTTGCTACTGCCATATAGTGCCAGTTTCTGACTGGGAATTCAAAGAATATATTGGGGTTACGTGCACCCACAATTTTTACTACTGGTATACAGTGCCATTGTCTGACTGGGAATTCAAAGAATATATTGGGGTTATAAATACCCTCATTTCTTGCTACTGCCATATAGTGCCAGTTTCTGACTGGTAATTCAAAGAATATATTGGGGTTACGTGCACCCACAATTTTTACTACTGGTATACAGTGCCATTGTCTGACTGGGAATTCAAAGAGTATATTGGGAATACAAATACCCTCATTTCTTGCTACTGCCATATAGTGCCAGTTTCTGACTGGGAATTCAAAGAATATATTGGGGTTACGTGCACCCACAATTTTTACTACTGGTATACAGTGCCATTGTCTGACTGGGAATTCAAAGAATATATTGGGGTTATAAATACCCTCATTTCTTGCTACTGCCATATAGTGCCAGTTTCTGACTGGTAATTCAAAGAATATATTGGGGTTACGTGCACCCACAATTTTTACTACTGGTATACAGTGCCATTGTCTGACTGGGAATTCAAAGAGTATATTGGGAATACAAATACCCTCATTTCTTGCTACTGCCATATAGTGCCAGTTTCTGACTGGGAATTCAAAGAATATATTGGGGTTACGTGCACCCACAATTTTTACTACTGGTATACAGTGCCATTGTCTGACTGGGAATTTAAAGAGTATATTGGGAATACAAATACCCTCATTTCTTGCTACTGCCATATAGTGCCAGTGTCTGACTGGGAATTCAAAGAATATATTGGGGTTACGTGCACCCACAATTTTTACTACTGGTATACAGTGCCAATTTCTAACTAGGAATTCAAAATGCGCAAGGCTCCCGGAAAGGGACGTGGACGAGGCCGTGGGCGAGGTCGGGGGAATGGTTCTGGGGAGCAAGGTAGCAGTGAAGCCACAGGGCGTCCCGTGCCTACTCCTGTGGGGCAGCAAGCATTGCGCCACTCCACAGTGCCAGGGTTGCTTGCCACATTAACTAAACTGCAGGGTACAAACCTTAGTAGGCCCGAGAACCAGGAACAGGTCTTGCAATGGCTGTCAGAGAACGCTTACAGCACATTGTCCAGCAGCCAGTCAGACTCTGCCTCCTCTCCTCCTATTACCCAACAGTCTTGTCTTCCTTCCTCCCAAAATTCCGAAGCTTTACAGAACAATAACCCAAACTGTCCCTGCTCCCCAGAGCTGTTCTCCGCTCCTTTCATTGTCCCTCAACCTGCCTCTCCACGTCACGATTCCACGAACCTAACAGAGGAGCATCTGTGTCCAGATGCTCAAACACTAGAGTCTCCTCCATCTCCGTTCGATTTGGTGGTGGATGACCAGCAACCCACCCTCATCGACGATGATGTGACGCAGTTGCCGTCAAGGCATCCAGTTGACCGGCGCATTGTGCGGGAGGAGGAGATGAGACAGGAGTTGGAAGAGGAAGTGGTGGATGATGAGGACACTGACCCGACCTGGACAGGGGGGATGTCAAGCGGGGAAAGTAGTGTGGATGTTGAGGCAGGTGCAGCACCAAAAAGGGTAGCTAGAGGCAGAGGCAGAGGTCAGCAGCTTAGGCGAAGCCAGGCCACACCCGGAATCTCCCAAGATGTTCCAGTTCGTACCCAGCCCCGAAAAACTCCCACCTCGAGGGCACGTTTCTCGAAGGTGTGGAGTTTTTTCAAGGAATGCGCCGAGGACAGATATAGTGTTGTCTGCACAATTTGCCTCTCGAAATTGATTAGGGGCTCTGAGAAGAGCAACCTGTCCACCACTTCAATGCGCCGTCATTTGGAATCCAAGCACTGGAATCAGTGGCAGGCAGCAACGGCAGGACAAAGGCCGCCTGCCGTTCACGCCACTGCCACTGCCTCTGCCACTGCCTCTGCCTCTGCCACTGCCACTGCTGACTGTGCTGGCGATGCACTCCAGAGGACGAGCCAGGACACCACTTCATCTGCCTCCGCCACTTTGTTGACTTCTACCTCATCCTCCCCTGGTCCTGTCTTATCTCCTTCTCCTGCACCATCAAAGGCACCATCAGGCGTTTCTTTACAACAACCCACCATCTCTCAGACATTGGAGCGGCGGCAGAAATACACTGCTAACCACCCACACGCGCAAGCCTTGAACGCCAACATCGCTAAACTGCTGGCCCAGGAGATGTTGGCGTTCCGGCTTGTTGAAACTCCCGCCTTCCTGGACCTGATGGCAACTGCGGCACCTCGCTATGCCGTCCCTAGCCGTCACTACTTCTCCCGGTGTGCCGTCCCCGCCTTGCACCAGCACGTGTCACTCAACATCAGGCGGGCCCTTAGTTCCGCGCTTTGCACAAAGGTCCACTTGACCACCGACGCGTGGACAAGTGCATGCGGACAGGGACGCTACATTTCACTGACGGCACACTGGGTGAATGTAGTTGAGGCTGGGACTGCTTCCCAAACTGGCCCGGTGTACCTCGTCTCCCCGCCTAACATTCCTGGCAGGGACACGAGAAGAACACCCCCCTCCTCCTCCTCCTCTACCGCCTCCTCCTCCGCCACCGCCTCCTCCTCCGCCACCGCCTCCTCCTCCGCTGTTAGATTGACCCCAGCTACGAGTTGGAAACGTTGCAGCACTGGCGTTGGTAGACGTCAGCAGGCTGTGCTGAAGCTGATCAGCTTGGGGGACAGACAGCACACTGCCTCCGAGGTGAGGGATGCCCTCCTCGATGAGACGGCAATATGGTTTGAGCCGCTGCACCTGGGCCCAGGCATGGTCGTTTGTGATAACGGCCGGAACCTGGTAGCAGCTCTGGAGCTTGCCGGACTCCAACATGTTCCATGCCTGGCCCACGTCTTCAACCTAGTGGTGCAACGTTTCCTAAAGAGCTACCCCAATGTTCCAGAGCTACTGGTGAAAGTGCGGCGCATGTGCGCCCACTTTCGCAAGTCGACAGTAGCCGCTGCTAGCTTAAAATCTCTCCAGCAACGCCTGCATGTGCCACAACACCGGCTTTTGTGCGACGTCCCCACACGCTGGAACTCAACGTTTCAGATGTTGAATAGAGTGGTTGAGCAGCAGAGACCTTTGATGGAATACCAGCTACAAAACCCTAGGGTGCCACAAAGTCAGCTGCCTCAGTTTCACATCCATGAGTGGCCATGGATGAGAGACCTTTGTGACATCCTACGGGTCTTTGAGGAGTCCACAAGGAGGGTGAGCTCTGAGGATGCGATGGTGAGCCTTACAATCCCGCTCTTGTGTGTTCTGAGAGAATCCCTGATTGACATCAGGGATAACTCAGATCACACAGAGGAGTTAGGGATAGCATCCGATCCGTCACAGCTGGAGAGTAGGTCCACACATCTGTCCGCTTCACTGCGTTTAATGGAGGAGGAGGAGGAGGAGGAGGAGGAAGAAGAGTTGTCCGATGATGTGATGGTGATACAGGAGGCTTCCGGGCAACTTCGAATCGTCCCATTGTTGCAGCGCGGATGGGTAGACATGGAGGATGAGGAGGAAATGGAGATTGAACTTTCCGGTGGGGCCAGAGGAGTCATGCCAACTAACACTGTGGCAGACATGGCTGAGTTCATGTTGGGGTGCTTTACAACCGACAAGCGTATTGTCAAAATCATGGAGGACAACCAGTACTGGATCTTTGCTATCCTTGACCCCCGGTATAAAAACAACATCTCGTCTTTTATTCCGGTAGAGGGGAGGGCCAATCGCATCAATGCTTGCCACAGGCAATTGGTGCAGAATATGATGGAGATGTTTCCAGCATGTGACGTTGGCGGCAGGGAGGGCAGTTCCTCCAGTAGGCAACCAAGTTCTCACCGGTCCACACAAACGAGGGGCACACTGTCTAAGGTCTGGGACACCTTGATGGCACCCCCTCGCCAAAGTGCCGCCACGGAGGGTCCTAGTGTCACCAGGCGTGAGAAGTATAGGCGCATGTTGCGGGAATACCTTTCCGACCACAGCCCTGTCCTCTCCGACCCCTCTGCGCCCTACACGTATTGGGTGTCGAAGTTGGACCTGTGGCTTGAACTTGCCCTATATGCCTTGGAGGTGCTGTCCTGTCCTGCCGCCAGCGTCCTATCTGAGAGGGTGTTCAGTGCAGCCGGTGGCATCATCACTGACAAGCGCACCCGTCTGTCAGCTGAGAGTGCCGACCGGCTCACTTTGATAAAAATGAACCACCACTGGATAGAGCCTTCATTTTTGTGCCCACCTGTGTAAAGCACCCCAACATGAAACTCCATGTCTGTACTCAACCTCTCCAATTCCTCCGCATCCTCATACTCATCCACCATAAGCGTTGCACAATTCTGCTAATACTAGGCTCCCTCCAACATGATTTCCCCCAACTCTGCTGGTTAGAGGCTCCCTCCACCCTGATTTCCACCAACTCTGCTGGTTAGAGGCTCCCTCCACCCTGCTTTCCCACAACTCTGCTGGTTAGAGGCTCCTTCCACCATGAATTTGCCAAAACTGGGCTGTTTAGAGGCTCCCTCCACCATGAATTGGTCCAAACTGGGCTGGTTAGAGGCTCCCTCCACCATTAATTGGTCCAAACTGGGCTGGTTAGAGGCTCCCTCCACCATGAATTTGCCCAAACTGGGCTGTTTAGAGGCTCCCTCCACCATGAATTTGCCCAAACTGGGCTGGTTAGAGGCTCCCTCCACCATTAATTGGTCCAAACTGGGCTGGTTAGAGGCTCCCTCCACCATGAATTTGCCCAAACTGGGCTGTTTAGAGGCTCCCTCCACCATGAATTTGCCCAAACTGGGCTGTTTAGAGGCTCCCTCCACCATGAATTGGTCCAAACTGGGTTTTTAGAGGCTCCCTCCACCATGAATTGGTCCAAACTGGGCTGGTTAGAGGCTCCCTCCACCATGAATTGATCCAAACTGGGGTGGTTAGAGGCTCCCTCCACCATTAATTGGTCCAAACTGGGCTGGTTAGAGGCTCCCTCCACCATTAATTGGTCCAAACTGGGCTGGTTAGAGGCTCCCTCCACCATTAATTGGTCCAAACTGGGCTGGTTAGAGGCTCCCTCCACCATGAATTTGCCCAAACTGGGCTGTTTAGAGGCTCCCTCCACCATGAATTTGCCCAAACTGGGCTGGTTAGAGGCTCCCTCCACCATGAATTGGTCCAAACTGGGGTTTTTAGAGGCTCCCTCCACCATGAATTGGTCCAAACTTGGCTGTTTAGAGGCTCCCTCCACCATTAATTGGTCCAAACTGGGCTGGTTAGAGGGTCCCTCCACCATGAATTGGTCCAAACTGGGTTTTTTAGAGGCTCCCTCCACCATGAATTTGCCCAAACTGGGCTGTTTAGAGGCTCCCTCCACCATGAATTTGCCCAAACTGGGCTGGTTAGAGGCTCCCTCCACCATGAATTGGTCCAAACTGGGGTTTTTAGAGGCTCCCTCCACCATGAATTGGTCCAAACTTGGCTGTTTAGAGGCTCCCTCCACCATGAATTGGTCCAAACTGGGGTGGTTAGAGGCTCCCTCCACCATTAATTGGTCCAAACTGGGCTGGTTAGAGGCTCCCTCCACCATTAATTGGTCCAAACTGGGCTGGTTAGAGGCTCCCTCCACCATGAATTGGTCCAAACTGGGTTTTTTAGAGGCTCCCTCCACCATGAATTTGCCCAAACTGGGCTGTTTAGAGGCTCCCTCCACCATGAATTGGTCCAAACTGGGCTGGTTAGAGGCTCCCTCCACCATGAATTTCCCAAAACTTGGCTGTTTAGAGGCTCCCTCCACCATTAATTGGTCCAAACTGGGCTGGTTAGAGGCTCCCTCCACCATGAATTGGTCCAAACTGGGGTTTTTAGAGGCTCCCTCCACCATGAATTGGTCCAAACTTGGCTGTTTAGAGGCTCCCTCCACCATGAATTGGTCCAAACTGGGGTGGTTAGAGGCTCCCTCCACCATTAATTGGTCCAAACTGGGCTGGTTAGAGGCTCCCTCCACCATTAATTGGTCCAAACTGGGCTGGTTAGAGGCTCCCTCCACCATGAATTTGCCCAAACTTGGCTGTTTAGAGGCTCCCTCCACCATGAATTTGCCCAAACTGGGCTGGTTAGAGGCTCCCTCCACCATGAATTGGTCCAAACGGGTTTTTAGAGGCTCCCTTCACCATGAATTGGTCCAAACTTGGCTGTTTAGAGGCTCCCTCCACCATGAATTGGTCCAAACTGGGGTTTTTAGAGGCTCCCTCCACCATGAATTGGTCCAAACTTGGCTGTTTAGAGGCTCCCTCCACCATTAATTGGTCCAAACTGGGCTGGTTAGAGGCTCCCTCCACCATGAATTGGTCCAAACTGGGTTTTTTAGAGGCTCCCTCCACCATGAATTTGCCCAAACTGGGCTGTTTAGAGGCTCCCTCCACCATGAATTGGTCCAAACTGGGTTTTTTAGAGGCTCCCTCCACCATGAATTGGTCCAAACTGGGCTGGTTAGAGGCTCCCTCCACCATGAATTGGTCCAAACTGGGGTGGTTAGAGGCTCCCTCCACCATTAATTGGTCCAAAGTGGGCTGGTTAGAGGCTCCCTCCACCATTAATTGGTCCAAACTGGGCTGGTTAGAGGCTCCCTCCACCATTAATTGGTCCAAACTGGGCTGGTTAGAGGCTCCCTCCACCATGAATTTGCCCAAACTGGGCTGTTTAGAGGCTCCCTCCACCATGAATTTGCCCAAACTGGGCTGGTTAGAGGCTCCCTCCACCATGAATTGGTCCAAACTGGGGTTTTTAGAGGCTCCCTCCACCATGAATTGGTCCAAACTTGGCTGTTTAGAGGCTCCCTCCACCATTAATTGGTCCAAACTGGGCTGGTTAGAGGCTCCCTCCACCATGAATTGGTCCAAACTGGGTTTTTTAGAGGCTCCATCCACCATGAATTTGCCCAAACTGGGCTGTTTAGAGGCTCCCTCCACCATGAATTGGTCCAAACTGGGGTGGTTAGAGGCTCCCTCCACCATTAATTGGTCCAAACTGGGCTGGTTAGAGGCTCCCTCCACCATTAATTGGTCCAAACTGGGCTGGTTAGAGGCTCCCTCCACCATGAATTGGTCCAAACTGGGTTTTTTAGAGGCTCCCTCCACCATGAATTTGCCCAAACTGGGCTGTTTAGAGGCTCCCTCCACCATGAATTGGTCCAAACTGGGGTGGTTAGAGGCTCCCTCCACCATTAATTGGTCCAAACTGGGCTGGTTAGAGGCTCCCTCCACCATTAATTGGTCCAAACTGGGCTGGTTAGAGGCTCCCTCCACCATGAATTGGTCCAAACTGGGGTTTTTAGAGGCTCCCTCCACCATGAATTGGTCCAAACTTGGCTGTTTAGAGGCTCCCTCCACCATTAATTGGTCCAAACTGGGCTGGTTAGAGGCTCCCTCCACCATGAATTGGTCCAAACTGGGTTTTTTAGAGGCTCCCTCCACCATGAATTTGCCCAAACTGGGCTGTTTAGAGGCTCCCTCCACCATGAATTGGTCCAAACTGGGTTTTTTAGAGGCTCCCTCCACCATGAATTGGTCCAAACTGGGCTGGTTAGAGGCTCCCTCCACCATGAATTGGTCCAAACTGGGGTGGTTAGAGGCTCCCTCCACCATTAATTGGTCCAAACTGGGCTGGTTAGAGGCTCCCTCCACCATTAATTGGTCCAAACTGGGCTGGTTAGAGGCTCCCTCCACCATTAATTGGTCCAAACTGGGCTGGTTAGAGGCTCCCTCCACCATGAATTTGCCCAAACTGGGCTGTTTAGAGGCTCCCTCCACCATGAATTTGCCCAAACTGGGCTGGTTAGAGGCTCCCTCCACCATGAATTGGTCCAAACTGGGGTTTTAGAGGCTCCCTCCACCATGAATTGGTCCAAACTTGGCTGTTTAGAGGCTCCCTCCACCATTAATTGGTCCAAACTGGGCTGGTTAGAGGCTCCCTCCACCATGAATTGGTCCAAACTGGGTTTTTTAGAGGCTCCCTCCACCATGAATTTGCCCAAACTGGGCTGTTTAGAGGCTCCCTCCACCATGAATTGGTCCAAACTGGGGTGGTTAGAGGCTCCCTCCACCATTAATTGGTCCAAACTGGGCTGGTTAGAGGCTCCCTCCACCATTAATTGGTCCAAACTGGGCTGGTTAGAGGCTCCCTCCACCATGAATTTGCCCAAACTGGGCTGGTTAGAGGCTCCCTCCACCATGAATTGGTCCAAACTGGGTTTTTTAGAGGCTCCCTCCACCATGAATTTGCCCAAACTGGGCTGGTTAGAGGCTCCCTCCACCATGAATTGGTCCAAACTGGGGTTTTTAGAGGCTCCCTCCACCATGAATTTGCCCAAACTGGGCTGTTTAGAGGCTCCCTCCACCATGAATTGGTCCAAACTGGGTTTTTTAGAGGCTCCCTCCACCATGAATTGGTCCAAACTGGGCTGGTTAGAGGCTCCCTCCACCATGAATTGGTCCAAACTGGGGTGGTTAGAGGCTCCCTCCACCATTAATTGGTCCAAACTGGGCTGGTTAGAGGCTCCCTCCACCATTAATTGGTCCAAACTGGGCTGGTTAGAGGCTCCCTCCACCATGAATTTGCCCAAACTGGGCTGTTTAGAGGCTCCCTCCACCATGAATTTGCCCAAACTGGGCTGGTTAGAGGCTCCCTCCACCATGAATTGGTCCAAACTGGGGTTTTTAGAGGCTCCCTCCACCATGAATTGGTCCAAACTTGGCTGTTTAGAGGCTCCCTCCACCATTAATTGGTCCAAACTGGGCTGGTTAGAGGCTCCCTCCACCATGAATTGGTCCAAACTGGGTTTTTTAGAGGCTCCCTCCACCATGAATTTGCCCAAACTGGGCTGTTTAGAGGCTCCCTCCACCATGAATTGGTCCAAACTGGGGTGGTTAGAGGCTCCCTCCACCATTAATTGGTCCAAACTGGGCTGGTTAGAGGCTCCCTCCACCATTAATTGGTCCAAACTGGGCTGGTTAGAGGCTCCCTCCACCATGAATTTGCCCAAACTGGGCTGTTTAGAGGCTCCCTCCACCATGAATTTGCCCAAACTGGGCTGGTTAGAGGCTCCCTCCACCATGAATTGGTCCAAACTGGGGTTTTTAGAGGCTCCCTCCACCATGAATTGGTCCAAACTTGGCTGTTTAGAGGCTCCCTCCACCATTAATTGGTCCAAACTGGGCTGGTTAGAGGCTCCCTCCACCATGAATTGGTCCAAACTGGGTTTTTTAGAGGCTCCATCCACCATGAATTTGCCCAAACTGGGCTGTTTAGAGGCTCCCTCCACCATGAATTGGTCCAAACTGGGGTGGTTAGAGGCTCCCTCCACCATTAATTGGTCCAAACTGGGCTGGTTAGAGGCTCCCTCCACCATTAATTGGTCCAAACTGGGCTGGTTAGAGGCTCCCTCCACCATGAATTGGTCCAAACTGGGTTTTTTAGAGGCTCCCTCCACCATGAATTTGCCCAAACTGGGCTGTTTAGAGGCTCCCTCCACCATGAATTGGTCCAAACTGGGGTGGTTAGAGGCTCCCTCCACCATTAATTGGTCCAAACTGGGCTGGTTAGAGGCTCCCTCCACCATTAATTGGTCCAAACTGGGCTGGTTAGAGGCTCCCTCCACCATGAATTTGCCCAAACTGGGCTGGTTAGAGGCTCCCTCCACCATGAATTGGTCCAAACTGGGTTTTTTAGAGGCTCCCTCCACCATGAATTTGCCCAAACTGGGCTGGTTAGAGGCTCCCTCCACCATGAATTGGTCCAAACTGGGGTTTTTAGAGGCTCCCTCCACCATGAATTTGCCCAAACTCTGCTGGTTAGAGGCTCAATCCACCCTGATTTTCAAAACAAATGTTGGTGCCAACCTCAACTTACTACAAGGGCCAAATTCACTGCTGGTGACAAGCTCTCCTCACTGCAAGTGCCAAATACACATGTTTCAAGGTGTTTTCCTACTGTCAGAGAGGTGGTATTGAGTGTGTAAAGTGTGTAGTTGTTAGGCTGTGATGTTGGGGTAATAGAGGGTCTTTGGTGTGTTAGATGCCCCCAGACATGCTTCCCCTGCTGTCCCAGTGTCATTCCAGAGGTGTTGGCATCATTTCCTGGGGTGTCATAGTGGACTTGGTGACCCTCCAGACACGGATTTGGGTTTCCCCCTTAACGAGTATCTGTTCCCCATAGACTATAATGGGGTTCGAAACCCGTTCGAACACACGAACATTGAGCGGCTGTTCGAATCGAATTTCGAACCTCGAACATTTTAGTGTTCGCTCATCTCTACTCAAGAGGCATGATGATGTCATAGCAGGAGGCAGTCTGCGTAATAGAGGGAGAGAACAATAGGGAGCAGTGTATATGAGAGGAGTGATGTCTGTCTCAGTTTTCTTTCTACAGGGACATTAACAAGAAAATTAACAATTTCTTCACCCAAGACCACTATGGTTTCTGACATTAACCCCTATATTTCCTTAAACCACCAGGTATACAGATTTCAACCCCTTCCCTTCACTGTTCCACCAGGCCTTGCTGCTCTAGATTCCTGGAATCTTACTATAAACCCATGAACTACCTGAGCTAATAATAACACATTATTTGGCACTATTTACTTGCTGATTACTTTTGGATTACTGAATTTATAAGTATCAGTGCCCAACTTCCTAACATCCCCACTCCCTAACTGCGAAGGATAGATGGAACATTAGTGGTCACTATGGCTGATTATGTGGTTATTTTGGATGGAGTGAGATTAATAGTAAAATAAATTAATGGGATGGAGAGACCATAAAAGTCATAAAGGACAACATCTCCATGTTTGCAATTGTCTTGCTTTGCTTCTAGATCACCCTTGCTTAGTTGGTTTTCTTGACTTGTACTAGGTTAGGGTCAGTATTGCAGATTAGAGTTTAGCATAGGGATATATTTAGAGACAGTGGGGGTCAGTGAGTCTGTTGTTAGAGCCAGGGTTCAGGGATAGAAAAGGAAAAGATTCAGTGGAAGTTAGGATTGGTTGTTCTTCGCTGCTCATTTGCTTCTTTATCACCTTCCATGTTATCTTTTGTCTGACTGTAAGCACTATCATAGGCGTCAGCGATCATCTGCTATCATCTCTATGCAAGCTCTCAGTCAATTGGTGAGTTCCCATTTCTTTGCATTATTTGTTATCTGCTGTGTTGGCACATGCTTCATATTAGTATTCTTACAGTAGGGTCAAATGGTGTAACTGCTGGACAGTTGTAAGAACTGGGGGTGTCTACGTACCAACCAACACTGTTAGTACCCAGGAAATGTGACTGCCTTAGATGAAGTTCATTTCTGACATCTAGTGTGAACCAGGTAGTTACACAGAATGATCAGAAAACTGGTCCAGCTAACTGCTTATTAGACTAAAGAATCGGTCTATAATGCCTAAAATGCCCTACAAATCTTGTCTATTAAAGCCTTATCCTATTAGCCTATTATTACCAAGATCCAGAAAATAAGAGTAGAGGGTGTTTCAAAACCTGATAGAGGGCTCTTATGCTACCTGCCATTAAATAAGCTCCATTGATAGCCTTGATGATCCACTTATCTTTAGTCCCATTAGCCACTTTACTCCCTTTCCTTGATCTCTGAAGTAGCAGAAACTTCTGAGCTGGTGTTCTTAGTCACTTCACATGTAACTAGTCATGTCTCTACTTTGCCGCTTTACTTCCTCCCTAGTTATGGTAGTCTAATAAAAGGGAAAAAAGGGCAATTTCCTAATAATCATAAACATAGAAGGGTGTTGATAAGTCAAAGCCCTGTTATCTAGTATGTTTGTTAAATTGGAAAAAGGACAAGTCCCACACTTATAATAAAATAGTTTTTTTGAATGATTTTTAAAATCACATAAACGAAATATATTTGATTATACATATAATACTAGGTGACTATGACCGGTAAGGTCAATACTGTTAATACCCAAATACAAATATGGTGCATAGTGCAAAAGTAAACATACTTCATTGTTATGCCATTCAGCATATATACTATAGGTAACATAGAAACAGAAACAAACCAATAGTAAACAAACCAATAGTAAACAACTAATGCGCACAAAAAATAAAACCAGAGGTGGAAAAAGGAGGCATATACAGTATGTAATCCTATAATACCATACAAATGAGAAAAGCGTAAGGCCCGACATGCATTTCGCCCGGTTACAGGCTTCATCAATACCTGTAATTTAGGTATCATCAGTAGAGATGAGCGAACACTAAAATGTTCGAGGTTCGAAATTCGATTCGAACAGCCGCTCACTGTTCGAGTGTTCGAATGGGTTTCGAACCCCATTATAGTCTATGGGGAACATAAACTCGTTAAGGGGGAAACCCAAATTCGTGTCTGGAGGGTCACCAAGTCCACTATGACACCCCAGGAAATGATACCAACACCCTGGAATGACACTGGGACAGCAGGGGAAGCATGTCTGGGGGCATAAAAGTCACTTTATTTCATGGAAATCCCTGTCAGTTTGCGATTTTCGCAAGCTAACTTTTCCCCATAGAAATGCATTGGCCAGTGCTGATTGGCCAGAGTACGGAACTCGACCAATCAGCGCTGGCTCTGCTGGAGGAGGCGGAGTCTAAGATAGCTCCACACCAGTCTCCATTCAGGTCCGACCTTAGACTCCGCCTCCTCCGGCAGAGCCAGCGCTGATTGGCCGAAGGCTGGCCAATGCATTCCTATGCGAATGCAGACTTAGCAGTGCTGAGTCAGTTTTGCTCAACTACACATCTGATGCACACTCGGCACTGCTACATCAGATGTAGCAATCTGATGTAGCAGAGCCGAGGGTGCACTAGAACCCCTGTGCAAACTCAGTTCACGCTAATAGAATGCATTGGCCAGCGCTGATTGGCCAATGCATTCTATTAGCCCGATGAAGTAGAGCTGAATGTGTGTGCTAAGCACACACATTCAGCACTGCTTCATCACGCCAATACAATGCATTAGCCAGTGCTGATTGGCCAGAGTACGGAATTCGGCCAATCAGCGCTGGCCAATGCATTCTATTAGCCCGATGAAGTAGAGCTGAATGTGTGTGCTAAGCACACACATTCAGCACTGCTTCATCAAGCTAATAGAATGCATTGGCCAGCGCTGATTGGCCAGAGTACGGAATTCGGCCAATCAGCGCTGGCTCTGCTGGAGGAGGCGGAGTCTAAGATCGCTCCACACCAGTCTCCATTCAGGTCCGACCTTAGACTCCGCCTCCTCCGGCAGAGCCAGCGCTGATTGGCCGAAGGCTGGCCAATGCATTCCTATGCGAATGCAGACTTAGCAGTGCTGAGTCAGTTTTGCTCAACTACACATCTGATGCACACTCGGCACTGCTACATCAGATGTAGCAATCTGATGTAGCAGAGCCGAGGGTGCACTAGAACCCCTGTGCAAACTCAGTTCACGCTAATAGAATGCATTGGCCAGCGCTGATTGGCCAATGCATTCTATTAGCCCGATGAAGTAGAGCTGAATGTGTGTGCTAAGCACACACATTCAGCACTGCTTCATCACGCCAATACAATGCATTAGCCAGTGCTGATTGGCCAGAGTACGGAATTCGGCCAATCAGCGCTGGCTCTGCTGGAGGAGGCGGAGTCTAAGATCGCTCCACACCAGTCTCCATTCAGGTCCGACCTTAGACTCCGCCTCCTCCGGCAGAGCCAGCGCTGATTGGCCGAAGGCTGGCCAATGCATTCCTATGCGAATGCAGACTTAGCAGTGCTGAGTCAGTTTTGCTCAACTACACATCTGATGCACACTCGGCACTGCTACATCAGATGTAGCAATCTGATGTAGCAGAGCCGAGGGTGCACTAGAACCCCTGTGCAAACTCAGTTCACGCTAATAGAATGCATTGGCCAGCGCTGATTGGCCAATGCATTCTATTAGCCCGATGAAGTAGAGCTGAATGTGTGTGCTTAGCACACACATTCAGCTCTACTTCATCAGGCTAATAGAATACATTGGCCAATCAGCGCTGGCCAATGCATTCTATTAGCTTGATGAAGCAGAGTGTGCACAAGGGTTCAAGCGCACCCTCGGCTCTGATGTAGCAGAGCTGAGGGTGCACAAGGGTTCAAGTGCACCCTCGGCTCTCCTACATCAGAGCCGAGGGTGCGCTTGAACCCTTGTGCAGCCTCAGCTCTGCTACATCAGAGCCGAGGGTGCGCTTGAACCCTTGTGCACACTCTGCTTCATCAAGCTAATAGAATGCATTGGCCAGCGCTGATTGGCCAGAGTACGGAATTCGGCCAATCAGCGCTGGCTCTGCTGGAGGAGGCGGAGTCTAAGATCGCTCCACACCAGTCTCCATTCAGGTCCGACCTTAGACTCCGCCTCCTCCGGCAGAGCCAGCGCTGATTGGCCGAAGGCTGGCCAATGCATTCCTATGCGAATGCAGACTTAGCAGTGCTGAGTCAGTTTTGCTCAACTACACATCTGATGCACACTCGGCACTGCTACATCAGATGTAGCAATCTGATGTAGCAGAGCCGAGGGTGCACTAGAACCCCTGTGCAAACTCAGTTCACGCTAATAGAATGCATTGGCCAGCGCTGATTGGCCAATGCATTCTATTAGCCCGATGAAGTAGAGCTGAATGTGTGTGCTAAGCACACACATTCAGCACTGCTTCATCACGCCAATACAATGCATTAGCCAGTGCTGATTGGCCAGAGTATGGAATTCGGCCAATCAGCGCTGGCTCTGCTGGAGGAGGCGGAGTCTAAGGTCGGACCTGAATGGAGACTGGTGTGGAGCGATCTTAGACTCCGCCTCCTCCAGCAGAGCCAGCGCTGATTGGCCGAATTCCGTACTCTGGCCAATCAGCGCTGGCCAATGCATTCTATTAGCTTGATGAAGCAGAGTGTGCACAAGGGTTCAAGCGCACCCTCGGCTCTGATGTAGCAGAGCTGAGGCTGCACAAGGGTTCAAGCGCACCCTCGGCTCTGATGTACGGAACTCGACCAATCAGCGCTGGCTCTGCTGGAGGAGGCGGAGTCTAAGATCGCTCCACACCAGTCTCCATTCAGGTCCGACATTAGACTCCGCCTCCTCCAGCAGAGCCAGCGCTGATTGGCCGAATTCCGTACTCTGGCCAATCAGCACTGGCTAATGCATTGTATTGGCGTGATGAAGCAGTGCTGAATGTGTGTGCTTAGCACACACATTCAGCTCTACTTCATCGGGCTAATAGAATGCATTGGCCAATCAGCGCTGGCCAATGCATTCTATTAGCGTGAACTGAGTTTGCACAGGGGTTCTAGTGCACCCTCGGCTCTGCTACATCAGATTGCTACATCTGATGTAGCAGTGCCGAGTGTGCATCAGATGTGTAGTTGAGCAAAACTGACTCAGCACTGCTAAGTCTGCATTCGCATAGGAATGCATTGGCCAGCCTTCGGCCAATCAGCGCTGGCTCTGCCGGAGGAGGCGGAGTCTAAGGTCGGACCTGAATGGAGACTGGTGTGGAGCGATCTTAGACTCCGCCTCCTCCAGCAGAGCCAGCGCTGATTGGTCGAGTTCCGTACTCTGGCCAATCAGCGCTGGCCAATGCATTCTATTAGCCCGATGAAGTAGAGCTGAATGTGTGTGCTTAGCACACACATTCAGCTCTACTTCATCAGGCTAATAGAATACATTGGCCAATCAGCGCTGGCCAATGCATTCTATTAGCTTGATGAAGCAGAGTGTGCACAAGGGTTCAAGCGCACCCTCGGCTCTGATGTAGCAGAGCTGAGGGTGCACAAGGGTTCAAGTGCACCCTCGGCTCTCCTACATCAGAGCCGAGGGTGCGCTTGAACCCTTGTGCAGCCTCGGCTCTGCTACATCAGAGCCGAGGGTGCGCTTGAACCCTTGTGCACACTCTGCTTCATCAAGCTAATAGAATGCATTGGCCAGCACTGATTGGCCAGAGTACGGAATTCGGCCAATCAGCGCTGGCCAATGCATCCCTATGGGAAAAAGTTTATCTCACAAAAATCACAATTACACACCCGATAGAGCCCCAAAAAGTTATTTTTAATAACATTCCCCCCTAAATAAAGGTTATCCCTAGCTATCCCTGCCTGTACAGCTATCCCTGTCTCATAGTCACAAAGTTCACATTCTCATATGACCCGGATTTGAAATCCACTATTCGTCTAAAATGGAGGTCACCTGATTTCGGCAGCCAATGACTTTTTCCAATTTTTTTCAATGCCCCCGGTGTCGTAGTTCCTGTCCCACCTCCCCTGCGCTGTTATTGGTGCAAAAAAGGCGCCAGGGAAGGTGGGAGGGGAATCGAATTTTGGCGCACTTTACCACGTGGTGTTCGATTCGATTCGAACATGGCGAACACCCTGATATCCGATCGAACATGTGTTCGATAGAACACTGTTCGCTCATCTCTAATCATCAGTACTGACCTTACCCGTCATATTCCCCTACTATTATTTTTGCATTATAATTATTTGTTAATAAAATTATATTATATATTTTGTAAATATTTTTATGGATATTTTGCAGGACAAGTCTGTCTGAGTGACAATTATTTAAAGGGTGTAAGTGCTACATGAATTGAGAATTGAAATTGGAATTAGCACATAAAAATTAACTTTTATTATTATGTTATTTTTCCATTTAGGACCCTATTCACACTATAAGCAGTTTTTACATCAGTGATGCTTTTTTTATACCATGTTTTGCTTTTCCATCAAAGGAATATTGCTGCAATCAGGGTTTGATATGGATCGTGTCACTTTATGTGATATTTGGGCTTTAGTGTGACGTTCATTAACTTGTCTGAATTTGTGTGCGTTTGCATTTATTATATCTGTGACTATCGCAATTAGACATTTACATTGATGTATTCAGATTATCGCAAGTAGATACTTACCCTGATGCATCAGACTATCGCAACTAGACACCTACTCTGATGTAATTTAACATTGATATTGGAGGATAACTCAATGGATCTAGAGCAACCAAGATTAATTTAGACTCCAAAAGTGGATGCCCCCCAGAAACAAAGATAAAAAATAACCTTTATTAGATAAATTAAAATAAACCCACTTTGTTAAAAGGATGGTTATTAGCCTCCAAGAAAGCCCAATGTGAACAATAAATCCACCTGATATTATTAAGCAGCCCCTAATAAAGTGGTATATTAACCTATACAGAGTCCATTGTGTTTGGTTTTTACACAAGTAATCAAGTAACCCATATAGATTGCTACTGTGTTAGGGGAGTAAAGATAAATATCCAATTTCGTGTAATTGACATTCCTCCCTTTAAACTACACAGGATGCAACTGTTACTTTGTTTCAATACTAGGTCTGCAGTCAATGACCGACTATTACACAACCCACTAGCTGCCAGAAACCCATAGCACTCCCCATACAAGTCCTATTGAGCATATAGTCTTAACTGTCTAATGACAGGTCTAATGCTGGGGTTAGGGGCTGGTGGACAAAAAATTAGAAAAAGCGGGCTCTAAAAATACCATCAATGATAGCGTGCAGGAATGGTAGAGTGAGTCTGATAGTGCTCTACTTATGGCAGTAACCACGTCTCAACGTGTTTCATTACCCTACTGTAACTCATCAGGAGACTGTTTAGTTCATTTTACCCTGCCTAAATATCATGTAGTTTTAGCTACACCCTGTTTGCGGTGTGCGGTCAAAACCGCATTTCCCGAGACCCAGAAGGTAGGTCCCAGTACTTGGTTGGAGGCCGACGCCGCGCTCGGCACACTCCGTTCCTATATAGACACGGAGTGTCAGAAAGCCCCACCCCCCTCTTCACACAGCCCAATCAGCTCGCGTCAGGATCACTGACGTAACTAAGCATCATCGGAGAGGGCGTGTGCAGGGCGGGGATAGTCAATGCGCTATTCAAAGACCCAAAGTGTGATCCCTGAGACAAGAAAAAGGTAAGTATGAATCGATCACCACAGATGTTTTGGTAAATATAGATCAGTGATGCATTGGGCAGAAAATGGGCTATAAACCAAGGCTATACATCATCAACACCCAGTATAACCTCGTAACGTGTCACATGATGCCGCGCCATGTCGCGGTTCACTATTCTTTTACCGCATCCGCGGCTGTCACATCTGACATGAGTGAACCCAGAGAGCTGGTGACCCTCATGCTAATGGCCCGTTCTCCCCAGCGTGGCCTAACTCCAAAGCTTGTCTTAATAAAACAAAGTCATGCCGCAACTACAAACGCATTATATGAACAAGGTCGGCCCTTAGGGAGTTAAAATGCCTAAAGAAGTGGTGCCCAGGCCGACACAGACCTATTGCGACCTGCCATGCATCATATTATTTCGCCCAACCCAATATTAGCTGGTTATCATTCTTGCTCCCTCTCTATTACCCCACTACAGAATCGTATAGTATAATAACGTGTTGTTACAGCGACATGTTGGTGAACATAATGCCGACTCCTAAAGCTGTGTGTGGGACGGGTGAGCCAGCTACAACCATCAACCTGATCCATATAAACCACCATAAAACACCTTAGATTTTTCAAACAAACGGTAAATATGGGACCTACCTTCTGGGTCTCGGGAAATGCAGTTTTGACCGCACACCGCAAACAGGGTGTAGCTAAAACTACATGATATTTAGGCTGGGTAAAATGAACTAAACAGTCTCCTGATGAGTTACAGTAGGGTAATGAAACGCGTTGAGACGTGGTTACTGCCATAAGTAGAGCACTATCAGACTCACTCTACCATTCCTGCACGCTATCATTGATGGTATTTTTAGAGCCCGCTTTTTCTAATTTTTTGTCCACCAGCCCCTAACCCCAGCATTAGACCTGTCATTAGACAGTTAAGACTATATGCTCAATAGGATTTGTATGGGGAGTGCTATGGGTTTCTGGCAGCTAGTGGGTTGTGTAATAGTCGGTCATTGACTGCAGACCTAGTATTGAAACAAAGTAACAGTTGCATCCTGTGTAGTTTAACCCCTTAGAGACACAGCCCAAAAGTGACTTAAGGACCAGGCCTCTTTTTTCAAAACTGACATGTGTCACTTTAAATGGCAATAGCTTTGAGACGCTTTAACTTACACAAGTGATTCTGAGATTGTTTTTTTGTGACATATTGTACTTCATGTCAGTAGAAAATTTTTGTCGATATTTTTTGCCTTTGATTATGAAAAAATAGGAAATTTGATGAAAATTTGGAAAAAAGTTAAGTTTTCAAACTTTGAAATTGCAAGCCATACTACCCAAATTTTTTGATAAATATAATTAACCATGTCTCTGATTTATGTAGAAGTCAAATTTTAATCACCCTTTCATTTTTTTCAGATATTATAAGGCTTACAAGTCAAGCAGTGATTTTCCAAATTTTCAAGAAAATTTCCAAAACACATTTTTCAAGGGACCAGTTCAGTTTTGAAGGGAACTTGAGAGGCCTCTCTTGTAAAAACCCCCATAAGTCACCCCATTCTCAAAACTGCACTCCTGAAAGAATCCAAAACAGCAGTTAGAAAGTTTCTTAACCCTTTCAGCATTTCACAGCAATTAAAACAAAATGGAGGTCAAATTTACATTTTTCAATTTCTATCACTAATATATTCATTTAGCCCTAGAATTTACACATTTACTAAGGGTTAAAGGAGAAACTGCACCACACATTTTGTTACACAATTTCTCCTGAACACGACAATACCCCATATGTGCTGGTACCCTAATGTACGGGCACACGGTTGCTCTCAGAGCGGATGGAGCGCTAATTGGTTTTTGTAGGCCAGATTTTGCTAAAATAGATTGCAGGCACCATGTTCCTTTTGCAGAGCCCCCAAGGTGCCAAAACAGTGGAAACCCCCAAAATGTGACCCCATTTTGGAAACTAGACCCCTCAAGGAATTTATCAAGGGGTATAGTGAGCACTTTGACCCTACAGGAGTGTAACAGAATTGGCCCAACAAAAGGAAAAGTGACATTTTTTGCTATAAAATGTAGCTTTAACCCCAAATTATGCATTTCCACAAGGGGTTAAAAGAGAAAATGCACCCCACAAGTTGTCAAGCATTTTCTCCCAAAAACAGGAATGCCCCACATGTGGATGTAAAGTGATCTATGGGCACGCTGTAAGGTCCAGAGCGGAAGGAGCGCTATTGGGATTTTGGAGGGCAAATTTAGCTTGAGTTTGTACAAGGCACCATGTTGCATTTGGAGAGCCCCTGAAGTGCCAGAACAGTAGAAACCCCCCCCCAAAATGACCCCATTTTGGAAACTAGACCCCTCAAGGAATTTATCAAGGGGTATAGTGAGCACTTGAACCCTACAGGTGCTTCACAGATTTTTTTACCATTGAGAAGTGAAAATGAAAAATTACTTTTTTTATAATAAAATGTCACTGTAGCCCCAAATTTTTCATCTTCACGAGGGGTTAAAGGAGAAATTGCACCCCACATTTTGTTACGCAATTTCTCCCGAACACGGCAATACCCCATATGTGCTGGTACCCTAATGTACGGGCACACGGTCGCTCTCAGAACGGATGGAGCGCTAATTGGATTTTGTAGGCCAGATTTTGCTAAAATAGATTGCAGGCACCATGTTCCTTTTGCAGAGCCCCCAAGGTGCCAAAACAGTGGAAACCCCCAAAATGTGACCCCATTTTGGAAACTAGACCCCTCAAGGAATTTATCAAGGGGTATAGTGAGCCCTTTGACCCTACAGGAGTGTAACAGAATTGGCCCAACAAAAGGAAAAGTGACATTTTTTTGCTATAAAATGTTGCTTTAACCCCAAATTATGCATTTCCACAAGGGGTTAAAAGAGAAAATGCACCCCACAAATTGTCAAGCATTTTCTCCCAACTACAGAAATGCCCCACATGTGGACGTAAAGTGATGTATGGTCACACAGTGGGATAGAACAATAGTTGGAGGGTAGATTTGGCTGAAATTGGTTTTAGTTACCATGTCACATTTGTAGAGGCCTTGAAGTGCCAAAACAGTGGAAACCCCCAAAATGTGACCCCATTTTGGAAACTAGACCCCTCAAGGAATTTATCAAGGGGTATAGTGAGCCCTTTGACCCTACAGGAGTGTAACAGAATTGGCCCAACAAAAGGAAAAGTGACATTTTTTTGCTATAAAATGTAGCTTTAACACCAAATTATGCATTTCCACAAGGGGTTAAAAGAGAAAATGCACCCCACAAATTGTCAAGCATTTTCTCCCAACTAGAGAAATGCCCCACATGTGGACGTAAAGTGATGTATGGTCACACAGTGGGATAGAACAATAGTTGGAGGGTAGATTTGGCTGAAATTGGTTTTAGTTACCATGTCACATTTGTAGAGGCCTTGAAGTGCCAAAACAGTGGAAACCCCCAAAATGTGACCCCATTTTGGAAACTAGACCCCTTGACTTCAGTGACGTTAGTGTTAAATTACACCTCTTAAAAAATTTACCAAGAAGTATAGCAAACATTTGGATGCAGCTTGTATGGCAATAATTTATTATCCAGAAATTACTGCATAACCGGATGAAAGTAATTGTGTGCAGAGTACGTGATGGTATAAGGAGGCGATATTCCATGGAAAATAAATTCTAAAATTAATATTCCATGGAAGTGTGGTACAATCTAAAGCACTCCTTCATGCACAAGCCAGGTTTATCAGGGCAGGTGTCACACTGATAAATGGTGTCTCTCCTTATTCCTCTTTTGTAACACACTCTGCATCTTTTCTGAGTTTTCCCTTTTTTAGCAGTTTGGGGGACTTCACCGGGAAAATGTTGCCCTGGTACAATACGGGAACCATGAGTTTCAGAAGTACTGGGGCCTGGCACTTCTAGGTCCCCAAATATCAGGGACTTGATAATTGCCTCCTGAAACTCAAGGAAAGTTGCTGTGTGGCCTGCACATCGTGATAGCACGTAAGAGTTATACAATGCCATCTGAACCATGTGCACGACCAGCTTTTTGTACCACACTCTTGTTTTTCGCATGGCACTGTAGGGCTTTAGGACTTGATCAGATAGATCAACCCCTCCCATGTACTTATTGTATGCCAGGATGCAGTCTGGCTTGGAGACAGTGGTACTGGTGCCACGCACAGGGACAGAGGTGCTGCCGCTGCCATTAGCTGTGGTCAGTACAAGGACATCCCTCTTGTCCCTATACTTGACCAGCAGAATATTCTCATTGCAGACGGCACTACTCTCACCCTTTCTGAGGCGCTGCTCAATATGTGCCCTAGGGAGGCCTCTTTGATTTCTGCGCACAGTCCCACAAGCTGCAGTTCCTCTAGAACTCAGGGACCTAAAGAGTGGGATGCTGGTGTAAAAGTTATCCACATAGAGGTGATAACCCTTGTCCAGCAGTGGGTGCATCAAATCCCACACAATTTTCCCACTAACTCCTAGGATTGGGGGCAGTCTGGGGGCTCAATCCTTGTGTCCCTTCCTTCATACACCCTAAATTTATAAGTGTATCCTGAACTGCTCTCACATAGCTTATACATTTTAATGCCATACCGTGCCCGCTTACTGGGCAAGTATTGGCGGAATTTTAGCCTCCCTTTGAAACTGATCAGAGACTCATCAATTGCAATGTTCTGATCAGGGATGTAGGACTCTGCAAATTTGGAACTAAAGTGGTCAATGACTGGCCTAACTTTGTATAAGCGGTCAAAATTTGGGGCATCTTGGGGCGGGCACTGGGAATTATCATTATAATGAATGAACTTTAGGATACTTTCAAACCGCTTCCTGGACATAGCCATTCGATAGATTGGAGTGTTGTGCAAGACGTCTGTACTCCAATACTGACGAATTTTAGGTTTTTTCACTATGCCCATATGCAGAATAAGACCCCAGAAAATCTTCATTTCTGCTGCATTTACTGGGGTCCAGTTCTGTGGCCTGGCATAGGAAGAGGTGGCATTTTGTTCCAAAAATTGTTCAGCGTACAAATTCGTTTGGGCCACCATAAGATCTACAAACTCATCAGAGAAAAAGATTTTGAAAAAGTCATTTTCTCTGAAGCCCTCAGTCTCAATTTGTATTCCTGACCGGGCAACAAAGTCAGGAAGCTGAGGCTCATAATTTTCTGGGGGTGGGGTCCACATGGGCTCTACAGGTGGGGCAACTAACTCAGCAATTGTTCTGGGGCGCCTCCTTTGGGGTTGCTCATCACTGGAGGAGGAGGAGGAGGAAGAAGAGGAAAAATAAAGGAATGGGGCATTTTCCTCTTCTCCCTCGCTGGCGGTATCAGTGTCAGAGGCCAGTATGGCGTACGCCTCTTCTACTGAAAACCTTCTTTGGGATGATTGGGACATTTTTGTGTGTGTGTGGTGTTTTACTTGAGTATATAAAACTTTATTTCTTGAAACTTTATTTCTTGAAACTTTATTTCTTTGAAACTTTATTTCTTTGAAACTTTTTCAGTGTGGGGTGTGTGTTGTGCTTTAACACGTGTATTTTATGTAAAAAAAAACAAAACAAAAAAAAAACCTTCCCTTCTATCAAAAATGGAGCTATATATAGATTGAAAAAAAACTGAGCCAAAAATCACAAATGCGACCAATAACGTATATTTTATTACTGGTCAATTTGCGGTGGCGAGTTTTACAAAAAAAAAAAGCTTGTGCACAAACAAAATTCTCTTTTCTACCTACTAGAAAAAAAAACTGAGCCAAAAATCACAAATGTGACCAATAACGTATATTTTATTACTGGTCAATTTGCGGTGGCGAGTTTTACAAAAAAAAAAGCTTGTGCACAAACAAAATTCTCTTTTCTACCTACTAGAAAAAAAAACTGAGCCAAAAATCACAAATGTGACCAATAACGTATATTTTATTACTGGTCAATTTGCGGTGGCGAGTTTTACAAAAAAAAAAAAGCTTGTGCACAAACAAAAAAAAAAGAAAAGGAAAAAAAAATGCCAAAATGCAAAAAACCTAACAAAAAAAAAAAAAAAATTTGGAGAAATGCCAAAAAGGGCTTTCTCAAAAAGGGGAGGGAAGTGAGTCTCTTTTCTGCACAGAATGCAGAGTTTAGGACCCAGAAGCTGGAGGAGCCAGACAGTCTCAGATGCCTCGGTCAGGAAAGGGTGGAGAGGAGATGGGAGGGGGGAAGGGAGACGGCAGAGGGGAGAGATGGGCAGTAGAGGGCTGGCTGGGAGAGGACCTAGGACGTCTGGCAGAATCTGATCGAGGTATGACGCAGCGGTAACGCAGCAATCTCACGCACAGGGCTCACAGGGCAGCACGAGTTTTGCTCTGCTCGCAATTCCCAGAGGGAGTGATGTAAGCAGAGCAGTGCCCGAAGTTTACACTGCCCTGCACGCCATTGATTGGTCAATCTGCCATGATGCTGGCAGATTGACCAATTAAAACATCTGGAGGGGGTCGCACCACTGTACGCCCCCCAAACACTCGACAGGGATTGGTGCAAGGTGTAGCTCCAATCACTGTCACTTTTGTACCGATCTGTCGGCACAGATCATTGGATCTGTGCCGGCAAGCTGCAATTGGACATTGCGAAGCAATCGTCCAATTGCAGCGATCAACGTGGCAGGGAGGGGGTTAAATCTTCCGATTCATGTAAAGAAAGTTGTCTGCTGTCATGGACAGCAGCAACCTTCTTACAGTTTCCGTGTCTTGAGACACGGAGGCTGTTTATAACCATGACGTATTATTACTTCATGGTGCGCGAAGTACCTCGCGTCCATGACGTAATAGTACGTCAAAGGTCGCTAAGGGGTTAAAGGGAGGAATGTCAATTACACGAAATTGGATATTTATCTTTACTCCCCTAACACAGTAGCAATCTATATGGGTTACTTGATTACTTGTGTAAAAACCAAACACAATGGACTCTGTATAGGTTAATATACCACTTTATTAGTAGCTGCTTAATAATATCAGGTGGATTTATTGTTCACATTGGGCTTTCTTGGAGGCTAATAACCGTCCTTTTAACAAAGTGGGTTTATTTTAATTTATCTAATAAAGGTTATTTTTTATCTTTGTTTCTGGGGGGCATCCACTTTTGGAGTCTAAATTAATCTTGGTTGCTCTAGATCCATTGAGTTATTTTCATAGGGCTAGTCCCGTTTTTTTTTTTTGGATCAAGCCGCTACAGGCTATATCAGTATACATCAGAAAAATTTATCATGGCCGGTTTTTTGGCCGAGGGTGTTAACCCTGCGCTGTGGCTTGAAGAAGCCAGGGTAGTGTTCTCTGAGAAGGAATACACACACTCAGATTCCATTGGTACAATCAAAGAGATGTTTAAGGTGGTAACTAAAACATACCGAGAATTCACTAGATGTTGGTGGGAGATACAGGCCCTAACAAACTATCTTGAACATAAGATTGTTCCCCGGGGCCTCAGAAATCCGGTACAACCGGCAAGACGGGTCAGAACACCAGCCTTGACAACGGCTTGGGTGAAGGAAGTAACTGAATCATCCTTACGTCTGATCTCTCTTATCTTAGAGGAGGAGAGGAAGAACCTAACGAAACTAGATGAGCAGCTAAAAGAACTGATATCTAAGGCTAGGGCCTTCTCAAATGACCCTGAATATACCAAAAAGGAGAGAGATCTCCAGGTTAATATTGAGAAGTATACCAACCATATCAAAGCAAGAAAGCACCAACAGTTTATGTGTGATGTTCAGGAGTTTAGGGAGAATAAGGCGTATTGGACTTATGAATCAGCACAAACTGTAAGCGATATCTCCTCTTCCGAGTATGAATATTCGGATAATGAGAGAAATTATCGACCCCGGGATCTACCTAGAGGTAGAGGCAGGGGCCAAAACTCCTCCACTAGGGGCAGAACTAGAGCCCGTAATCAAGGAAGAGAAGGAGTTGGCGGTGTAGGTGGAAATGGGTTTTTTTTAGCACAAACACCCCAGATCACACAATATATGTTACGAACCAGATCAGAACAACCACCGAATGTACCTCGAACCCTCCCCTAACTGATAAACAAAGTGGGGAGGTAAGGGATGATTCCTTGAGGGTGATTAATTTGTCCCAACGTCCCTTAACTGAATGTGAATAGAGATGAGCGAACACTAAAATGTTCGAGGTTCGAAATTCGATTCGAACAGCCGCTCAATGTTCGTGTGTTCGAATGGGTTTCGAACCCCATTATAGTCTATGGGTAACAGATACTCGTTAAGGGGGAAACCCAAATCCGTGTCTGGAGGGTCACCAAGTCCACTATGACACCCCAGGAAATGATGCCAACACCTCTGGAATGACACTGGGACAGCAGGGGAAGCATGTCTGGGGGCATCTAACACACCAAAGACCCTCTATTACCCCAACATCACAGCCTAACAACTACACACTTTACACACTCAATACCACCTCTCTGACAGTAGGAAAACACCTTGAAACATGTGTATTTGGCACTTGCAGTGAGGAGAGCTTGTCACCAGCAGTGAATTTGGCCCTTGTAGTAAGTTGAGGTTGGCACCAACATTTGTTTTGAAAATCAGGGTGGATTGAGCCTCTAACCAGCAGAGTTTGGGCAAATTCATGGTGGAGGGAGCCTCTAAAAACCCCAGTTTGGACCAATTCATGGTGGAGGGAGCCTCTAAAAAACCCAGTTTGGACCAATTCATGGTGGAGGGAGCCTCTAAACAGCCCAGTTTGGACCAATTCATGGTGGAGGGAGCCTCTAAAAACCCCAATTTGGACCAATTCATGGTGGAGGGAGCCTCTAAACAGCCCAGTTTGGGCAAATTCATGGTGGAGGGAGCCTCTAACCAGCCCAGTTTGGACCAATTAATGGTGGAGGGAGCCGCTAAACAGCCCAGTTTGGACCAATTCATGGTGGAGGGAGCCTCTAAAAACCCCAGTTTGGACCAATTCATGGTGGAGGGAGCCTCTAAACAGCCCAGTTTGGGCAAATTCATGGTGGAGGGAGCCTCTAACCAGCAGAGTTGGTGGAAATCAGGGTGGAGGGAGCCTCTAACCAGCAGAGTTGGGGGAAATCAGGGTGGAGGGAGCCTAGTATTAGCAGAATTGTGCAACGCTTATGGTGGATGAGTATGAGGATGCGGAGGAATTGGAGAGGTTGAGTACAGACATGGAGTTTCATGTTGGGGTGCTTTACACAGGTGGGCACAAAAATGACGGCTCTACCCAGTGGTGGTTCATTTTTATCAAAGTGAGCCGGTCGGCACTCTCAGCTGACAGACGGGTGCGCTTGTCAGTGATGATGCCACCGGCTGCACTGAACACCCTCTCAGATAGGACGCTGGCGGCAGGACAGGACAGCACCTCCAAGGCATATAGGGCAAGTTCAAGCCACAGGTCCAACTTCGACACCCAATACGTGTAGGGCGCAGAGGGGTCGGAGAGGACAGGGCTGTGGTCGGAAAGGTATTCCCGCAACATGCGCCTATACTTCTCACGCCTGGTGACACTAGGACCCTCCGTGGTGGCACTTTGGCGAGGGGGTGCCATCAAGGTGTCCCAGACCTTAGACAGTGTGCCCCTCGTTTGTGTGGACCGGTGAGAACTTGGTTGCCTACTGGAGGAACTGCCCTCCCTGCCGCCAACGTCACATGCTGGAAACATCTCCATCATATTCTGCACCAATTGCCTGTGGCAAGCATTGATGCGATTGGCCCTCCCCTCTACCGGAATAAAAGACGAGATGTTGTTTTTATACCGGGGGTCAAGGATAGCAAAGATCCAGTACTGGTTGTCCTCCATGATTTTGACAATACGCTTGTCGGTTGTAAAGCACCCCAACATGAACTCAGCCATGTCTGCCACAGTGTTAGTTGGCATGACTCCTCTGGCCCCACCGGAAAGTTCAATCTCCATTTCCTCCTCATCCTCCATGTCTACCCATCCGCGCTGCAACAATGGGACGATTCGAAGTTGCCCGGAAGCCTCCTGTATCACCATCACATCATCGGACAACTCTTCTTCCTCCTCCTCCTCCTCCTCCTCCATTAAACGCAGTGAAGCGGACAGATGTGTGGACCTACTCTCCAGCTGTGACGGATCGGATGCTATCCCTAACTCCTCTGTGTGATCTGAGTTATCCCTGATGTCAATCAGGGATTCTCTCAGAACACACAAGAGCGGGATTGTAAGGCTCACCATCGCATCCTCAGAGCTCACCCTCCTTGTGGACTCCTCAAAGACCCGTAGGATGTCACAAAGGTCTCTCATCCATGGCCACTCATGGATGTGAAACTGAGGCAGCTGACTTTGTGGCACCCTAGGGTTTTGTAGCTGGTATTCCATCAAAGGTCTCTGCTGCTCAACCACTCTATTCAACATCTGAAACGTTGAGTTCCAGCGTGTGGGGACGTCGCACAAAAGCCGGTGTTGTGGCACATGCAGGCGTTGCTGGAGAGATTTTAAGCTAGCAGCGGCTACTGTCGACTTGCGAAAGTGGGCGCACATGCGCCGCACTTTCACCAGTAGCTCTGGAACATTGGGGTAGCTCTTTAGGAAACGTTGCACCACTAGGTTGAAGACGTGGGCCAGGCATGGAACATGTTGGAGTCCGGCAAGCTCCAGAGCTGCTACCAGGTTCCGGCCGTTATCACAAACGACCATGCCTGGGCCCAGGTGCAGCGGCTCAAACCATATTGCCGTCTCATCGAGGAGGGCATCCCTCACCTCGGAGGCAGTGTGCTGTCTGTCCCCCAAGCTGATCAGCTTCAGCACAGCCTGCTGACGTCTACCAACACCAGTGCTGCAACGTTTCCAACTCGTAGCTGGGGTCAATCTAACAGCGGAGGAGGAGGCGGTGGCGGAGGAGGAGGCGGTGGCGGAGGAGGAGGCGGTAGAGGAGGAGGAGGAGGGGGGTGTTCTTCTCGTGTCCCTGCCAGGAATGTTAGGCGGGGAGACGAGGTACACCGGGCCAGTTTGGGAAGCAGTCCCAGCCTCAACTACATTCACCCAGTGTGCCGTCAGTGAAATGTAGCGTCCCTGTCCGCATGCACTTGTCCACGCGTCGGTGGTCAAGTGGACCTTTGTGCAAAGCGCGGAACTAAGGGCCCGCCTGATGTTGAGTGACACGTGCTGGTGCAAGGCGGGGACGGCACACCGGGAGAAGTAGTGACGGCTAGGGACGGCATAGCGAGGTGCCGCAGTTGCCATCAGGTCCAGGAAGGCGGGAGTTTCAACAAGCCGGAACGCCAACATCTCCTGGGCCAGCAGTTTAGCGATGTTGGCGTTCAAGGCTTGCGCGTGTGGGTGGTTAGCAGTGTATTTCTGCCGCCGCTCCAATGTCTGAGAGATGGTGGGTTGTTGTAAAGAAACGCCTGATGGTGCCTTTGATGGTGCAGGAGAAGGAGATAAGACAGGACCAGGGGAGGATGAGGTAGAAGTCAACAAAGTGGCGGAGGCAGATGAAGTGGTGTCCTGGCTCGTCCTCTGGAGTGCATCGCCAGCACAGTCAGCAGTGGCAGTGGCAGAGGCAGAGGCAGTGGCAGAGGCAGTGGCAGTGGCGTGAACGGCAGGCGGCCTTTGTCCTGCCGTTGCTGCCTGCCACTGATTCCAGTGCTTGGATTCCAAATGACGGCGCATTGAAGTGGTGGACAGGTTGCTCTTCTCAGAGCCCCTAATCAATTTCGAGAGGCAAATTGTGCAGACAACACTATATCTGTCCTCGGCGCATTCCTTGAAAAAACTCCACACCTTCGAGAAACGTGCCCTCGAGGTGGGAGTTTTTCGGGGCTGGGTACGAACTGGAACATCTTGGGAGATTCCGGGTGTGGCCTGGCTTCGCCTAAGCTGCTGACCTCTGCCTCTGCCTCTAGCTACCCTTTTTGGTGCTGCACCTGCCTCAACATCCACACTACTTTCCCCGCTTGACATCCCCCCTGTCCAGGTCGGGTCAGTGTCCTCATCATCCACCACTTCCTCTTCTAACTCCTGTCTCATCTCCTCCTCCCGCACAATGCGCCGGTCAACTGGATGCCCTGACGGCAACTGCGTCACATCATCGTCGATGAGGGTGGGTTGCTGGTCATCCACCACCAAATCGAACGGAGATGGAGGAGACTCTAGTGTTTGAGCATCTGGACACAGATGCTCCTCTGTTAGGTTCATGGAATCGTGACGTGGAGAGGCAGGTTGAGGGACAATGAAAGGAACGGAGAACAGCTCTGGGGAGCAGGGACAGTTTGGGTTATTGTTCTGTAAAGCTTCGGAATTTTGGGAGGAAGGAAGACAAGACTGTTGGGTAATAGGAGGAGAGGAGGCAGAGTCTGACTGGCTGCTGGACAATGTGCTGTAAGCGTTCTCTGACAGCCATTGCAAGACCTGTTCCTGGTTCTCGGGCCTACTAAGGTTTGTACCCTGCAGTTTAGTTAATGTGGCAAGCAACCCTGGCACTGTGGAGTGGCGCAATGCTTGCTGCCCCACAGGAGTAGGCACGGGACGCCCTGTGGCTTCACTGCTACCTTGCTCCCCAGAACCATTCCCCCGACCTCGCCCACGGCCTCGTCCACGTCCCTTTCCGGGAGCCTTGCGCATTTTGAATTCCTAGTTAGAAATTGGCACTGTATACCAGTAGTAAAAATTGTGGGTGCACGTAACCCCAATATATTCTTTGAATTACCAGTCAGAAACTGGCACTATATGGCAGTAGCAAGAAATGAGGGTATTTGTATTCCCAATATATTCTTTGAATTCCCAGTCAGACAATGGCACTGTATACCAGTAGTAAAAATTGTGGGTGCACGTAACCACAATATATTCTTTGAATTACCAGTCAGAAACTGGCACTATATGGCAGTAGCAAGAAATGAGGGTATTTATAACCCCAATATATTCTTTGAATTCCCAGTCAGACAATGGCACTGTATACCAGTAGTAAAAATTGTGGGTGCACGTAACCCCAATATATTCTTTGAATTCCCAGTCAGACACTGGCACTATATGGCAGTAGCAAGAAATGAGGGTATTTGTATTCCCAATATATTCTTTGAATTCCCAGTCAGACAATGGCACTGTATACCAGTAGTAAAAATTGTGGGTGCACGTAACCCCAATATATTCTTTGAATTCCCAGTCAGACACTGGCACTATATGGCAGTAGCAAGAAATGAGGGTATTTGTATTCCCAATATATTCTTTGAATTCCCAGTCAGACAATGGCACTGTATACCAGTAGTAAAAATTGTGGGTGCACGTAACCCCAATATATTCTTTGAATTACCAGTCAGAAACTGGCACTATATGGCAGTAGCAAGAAATGAGGGTATTTGTATTCCCAATATATTCTTTGAATTCCCAGTCAGACAATGGCACTGTATACCAGTAGTAAAAATTGTGGGTGCACGTAACCCCAATATATTCTTTGAATTCCCAGTCAGACACTGGCACTATATGGCAGTAGCAAGAAATGAGGGTATTTGTATTCCCAATATATTCTTTGAATTCCCAGTCAGACAATGGCACTGTATACCAGTAGTAAAAATTGTGGGTGCACGTAACCCCAATATATTCTTTGAATTACCAGTCAGAAACTGGCACTATATGGCAGTAGCAAGAAATGAGGGTATTTGTATTCCCAATATATTCTTTGAATTCCCAGTCAGACAATGGCACTGTATACCAGTAGTAAAAATTGTGGGTGCACGTAACCCCAATATATTCTTTGAATTCCCAGTCAGACACTGGCACTATATGGCAGTAGCAAGAAATGAGGGTATTTATAACCCCAATATATTCTTTGAATTCCCAGTCAGACAATGGCACTGTATACCAGTAGTAAAAATTGTGGGTGCACGTAACCCCAATATATTCTTTGAATTACCAGTCAGAAACTGGCACTATATGGCAGTAGCAAGAAATGAGGGTATTTGTATTCCCAATATATTCTTTGAATTCCCAGTCAGACAATGGCACTGTATACCAGTAGTAAAAATTGTGGGTGCACGTAACCCCAATATATTCTTTGAATTACCAGTCAGAAACTGGCACTATATGGCAGTAGCAAGAAATGAGGGTATTTATAACCCCAATATATTCTTTGAATTCCCAGTCAGACAATGGCACTGTATACCAGTAGTAAAAATTGTGGGTGTATATAGCCCCAATTCTATTGCTAGGGGACTTGCAGGGTATTTCTGGGGTGAAGGTGGGGGGGCACACCGTTGGAACGGGTATCGGGGTATATATCGGGTATACGGGAATACACTGACAGTGTATTCCATTCAGGATCCTGGGAAAGCTGGGTTGCAGCGATTGAGCCCGTCAGTGCCACGTTACACTGACAAGCTTCTCCCTGGAATTTAGCTCTTACAAGAGCTGTTGTGGTTGTCTTCTCCTTCCTATCCTAGCCTGTCCCTGCCTACCCAGAATCTAAGCCCTAGCTAGCTGGACGGAAACCTCCGTCCTCGGTGAATTGCAAGCTCAGAATGACGCGAACCTGGGCGGCGCTGTTCTTTTAAATTAGAGGTCACATGTTTTCGGCAGCCAATGGGTTTTGCCTACTTTTCTCAACGTCACCGGTGTCGTAGTTCCTGTCCCACCTACCCTGCGCTGTTATTGGAGCAAAAAAGGCGCCAGGGAAGGTGGGAGGGGAATCGAGTAATGGCGCACTTTACCACGCGGTGTTCGATTCGATTCGAACATGCCGAACAGCCTAATATCCGATCGAACATGAGTTCGATAGAACACTGTTCGCTCATCTCTAAATGTGAACAATCGGTATTGAGTAAGGGACTTTCTTTTGTCCCATCTAACACCTTTAAACATTTTGAATGGGTGAAAGATCTAGCCCTTTTTACAAGGAAGCTACGCTGGTCTAAATTTATGTCCACGGTAGAAAGCAGAAGGGCCCGTGAACTGGGGGTTGAGGTGGAGGATTTGGAGGGGATTAGGACACTTGAAAGTCTATATTTAGAAGGACAGGGTTACAATGAGACCCTACAACTTACTGACCTGCGTCCTAAAAACAGAAAAAATCCACCTCCATGTGACTCAAAATGTGTGGACATTTTTGAAAAAATGGTACAAGAGGGTTTGTCCAGACTAGCACGGTGGAAATCCCCAAAGTTTAACAATCTGAACAACAGCCAACGTGCTGCCTTAAGAGCCCTTGAATCTGACGATTCGGTTATTATCAAAACAGCGGACAAAGGCGGCAATGTTGTAGTTATAGATCGCGATAAATATATACAGATGTGCGACCATATACTAGGGGATCGAACCAGCTATGAGGTCCTCCCCAGTGACCCCACGTCCCAGTTTACGGAATCTCTTGTCCAGATCCTTGATCGGGGTAAAACCCAGGGTTTGATTTCGCATCAGGAATACAAATATATGTGTCCAGAGAGTCCCCGGGTCCCCACGTTCTATGCCCTACCTAAGATCCACAAGGGGTATCCCCCCCTGAAGGGCCGCCCCATTGTCTCTGGCATAGGGGGGGTCACCGAAGGTGTTAGCAACTATTTAGATTGTGTGTTGCGACCTTTTGTTCTGGCCCTCCCTTCCTATGTCAGGGACACGATGGATGTCCTCCGACATTTGGAGGGCATCCAGGCACCATCTGGGGCGGCCCTGGCATCACTGGACGTTGAGGCGCTCTACAGCTCCATACCCCATGTTTTGGGGTGTGGGGCGCTATTTGGGGACCCGGAGCGGACAATTTGATGCACACAACACCTTGGTCATGGAACTTCTCCAGTTTGTGTTAACACATAATGTATTCCTGTTCAACGGCAAAGTATACCACCAGAGGCGGGGCACCGCGATGGGGTGCCCCGCCGCACCTACTTATGCCAACATCTATTTAGGACACTGGGAAGAGGTCGTCGTGTTCGGACAACATGCAGATACCTGGGCCCGGCACATAGTGCTGTGGCTCAGGTACATTGATGACATACTCTTGGTATGGTCTGGCATGTCGGCTGAGTTTGACCAATTTGTGGCGGCCCTGAATGTGAATGAACTGAACCTGAAATTCACATCTTACTTTCATTCTGACACCTTACCGTTTTTGGACATACAGTTACGCCTGGAGGGTGATGGGAGTTTTACGTCGACCCTATTCAGAAAGCCAACGGCAACTAATTCTCTCCTGGAATGGGGCAGCCACCATCCGCTGTCCCTAAAACGGGGTATCCCCAAGGGACAGTTCCTTCGCTTGCGGAGGAACTGTTCCAATCTTGAGGACTATGACACTGAGAGCAGGGCCCTTACGGAACGTTTTGCATCTCGTGGCTACCCCAGAGCATTACTGAGGGCAGCAAGGGAATCAGCCAGGAGAACTCCGAGGGAATCCCTGTTAGTCCCCAGAAATAGGAGAGATGGGGAAAAATTGATTCGTATGATTGGGCCGTTTGACGAATGTGCAAGGGAGGTCACTAACATCATGCGGACACATTGGAGTATACTCAAACAGGACCCGGATCTACGTTCCGTCATCCCTGAAAATCCCTCCATTACCTTCCGTAGAGGGAAAAATTTGGCTGATATGATAACGCATAGCCATCTGTCACCCCTACTAAATGAGGGAACATGGTTGAATAGATCCCAGATGGTTGGAACCTTTAAGTGCGGATCATGTCGGGCCTGCGCTTATATACAACGCGGCACTGAAGTCCGGGCTTGCGCCACTGGAAAGTCCTTTTGTATCAGAGATTTCGCCAACTGTAAAACCGAAGGGGTGGTTTATGTGATCACCTGCCCCTGCCCACAAAACCGGTGTCTAAACACATCTGGGATTGTCATGGGGGTGACCCCTTTGCCCTTAAATTTCAAATCATTGAAAGGGTACCCAAGTCAGTGAGGGGAGGTGACTGGGATGCACAGATACTACGCCGTGAGGCTTTTTGGATTTTTAAATTTGCATCAGTTAAGCCCAGAGGCCTAAATGATGGAATCTCATATTTACCGTTTGTTTGAAAAATCTAAGGTGTTTTATGGTGGTTTATATGGATCAGGTTGATGGTTGTAGCTGGCTCACCCGTCCCACACACAGCTTTATGAGTCGGCATTATGTTCACCAACATGTCGCTGTAACAACACGTTATTATACTATACGTTTCTGTAGTGGGGTAATAGAGAGGGAGCAAGAATGATAACCAGCTAATATTGGGTTGGGCGAAATAATATGATGCATGGCAGGTCGCAATAGGTCTGTGTCGACCTGGGCACCACTTCTTTAGGCATTTTAACTCCCTAAGGGCCGACCTTGTTCATACAATGCGTTTGTAGTTGCGGCACGACTTTGTTTTATTAAGACAAGCTTTGGAGTTAGGCCACGCTGGGGAGAACGGGCCATTAGCATGATGGTCACCAGCTCTCTGGGTTCACTCATGTCAGATGTGACAGCCGCGGATGTGGTAAAAGAATAGTGAACCGCGACATGGCGCGGCATCATGTGACACGTTACGAGGTTATACTGGGTGTTGACGATGTATAGCCTTGGTTTATAGCCCATTTTCTGCCCAATGCATCACTGATCTATATTTACCAAAACATCTGTGGTGATCGATTCATACTTACCTTTTTCTTGTCTCAGGGATCACACTTTGGGTCTTTGAATAGCGCATTGACTATCCCCGCCCTGCACACGCCCTCTCCGATGATGCTTAGTTACGTCAGTGATCTGATTGGGCTGTGTGAAGAGGGGGGTGGGGCTTTCTGACACTCCGTGTCTATATAGGAACGGAGTGTGCCGAGCGCGGCGTCGGCCTCCAACCAAGTACTGGGACCTACCTTCTGGGTCTCGGGAAATGCGGTTTTGACCGCACACCGCAAACAGGGTGTAGCTAAAACTACATGATATTTAGGCAGGGTAAAATGAACTAAACAGTCTCCTGATGAGTTACAGTAGGGTAATGAAACGCGTTGAGACGTGGTTACTGCCATAAGTAGAGCACTATCAGACTCACTCTACCATTCCTGCACGCTATCATTGATGGTATTTTTAGAGCCCGCTTTTTCTAATTTTTTGTCCACCAGCCCCTAACCCCAGCATTAGACCTGTCATTAGACAGTTAAGACTATATGCTCAATAGGACTTGTATGGGGAGTGCTATGGGTTTCTGGCAGCTAGTGGGTTGTGTAATAGTCGGTCATTGACTGCAGACCTAGTATTGAAACAAAGTAACAGTTGCATCCTGTGTAGTTTAAAGGGAGGAATGTCAATTACACGAAATTGGATATTTATCTTTACTCCCCTAACACAGTAGCAATCTATATGGGTTACTTGATTACTTGTGTAAAAACCAAACACAATGGACTCTGTATAGGTTAATATACCACTTTATTAGGGGCTGCTTAATAATATCAGGTGGATTTATTGTTCACATTGGGCTTTCTTGGAGGCTAATAACCGTCCTTTTAACAAAGTGGGTTTATTTTAATTTATCTAATAAAGGTTATTTTTTATCTTTGTTTCTGGGGGGCATCCACTTTTGGAGTCTTGATATTGGAGGACCTTCATCTAGAGTAACTAGATATCGTTGTCATATTTAATGCTATTAAATACACAGTGGACCGGGTTTATAGATCGCACACTAGTATTTTCCATCTTTGTGTCGCTTGGCTTTGTCTATACACTTATTCACTGTCACCAGCGCTACATCAGACGGACCTCCTGGGTCTCCACCCACTATAGACGAGGCTCTGTGGTGAGGGGGGTATCTGGCTTTCCTATTGGCTGAATTTATATGACACATTAATGTGGGTGGTCCCAGGGTCCATAGGCAGCCTATATAAAGGGCTGAGCGCTGAGCATCGGCATCCATCATCCTGATAATACTGTGGCGTCCACCATCAGGGCGCCAGGAACTACAGTTATCACCGCAATCTTAATCTCTTAGGTTTGTCATATGCTATCACTCTCCTGATGAAACTTGTGAAACGCGTCGAGAGATAAGGCTATTTGTAGCGAGCCCCAACAAATTTATCATTGGGGTCTCTGTAGCTACTCCAATATCTATGCCTAACCTGTGAGAGATAAGGTTTTGTGTAGCGAGCCCCAGCAAATTAACTATTGGGGTCTCTGAAGCTACTCTAATGTTTATGCCTATCTAGTAATGTTATTAGCTTTATTCCTGCGAAAGTGAAGGAGCATATTTGGAATAAGGAGAGATATTTTCTGAGCGGCTAACATATACTGCCTTTGTTTACTCACCTATATACATTAATAGGGGACTATTCAGTATTTACTGACTAGAGGAGACAAACTCTTGCATGTCAGTTAACCCCATATGGTGTGGGCAATACTTTTCCTCCAAGTATGTTTGTAAGACCTGTGTGCTCTACAATAAGAGACCTAGTCTAGGGATTTTAGCCCAAGTATCTAGGGGCTTAGGAATCCAAATCCACGTTACCACATTCAACTTAGTATACAGTTAATGGATAACCTCTTTATGGTCCTTCCCTATCAGTAGGAATAGTGTGTTTTAATTTCTTGTGCCGATTTTAAACATAATATAATAAAATTTTAGTTTTATGTGCTAATTCCGATTTCAAGTCTGTCTGAGTGGTGGCAGTGGTGATAGGCAGCCGTGGCAACATGTGTGGCAGTGTGGCAGGGCCCAATATGATAGATGAAGCTGCAGGACATGTCTGCCTTAGTGGTTTCTGTGGTGGTAGATGTGGCAACATTTTTGGAATGGACTATTATGATGGACCAGGCCAGAGGACATGTCTGGCTGACTGGTGACAGTGGCAGTAGGCACTAGGTAGCTGTGGCAACATGTATGTCAGTGCGGGAGGGTATAATATGATGGACCAGGTCACAGGATATGACTAGCTGAGTGGTGGCAGTGGCTGTGCCAATATTTGTGGCAGTGCAGAAGGCATAAAATGATGGATAGGGCTGCAGGACATGTCTGCCTGAGTGGTGGCAGTGGGGATAGCTGTGGCAGGAACTAATACAATGGACCAGGAGTAGCAGGCAGTGTCAGCAGCATTACAGTAAATGGAAGCTGATGATAAAGGTGACTCCAGTATTCAGAGACATCAACCATAGCTCTTTGAAAATCCCCACAGTTCCACGCCTGATTCATTTTGACATAAGTAATTTTTTCCACACAACCTATGGAAGTTTTGCCACCGTCAGCACTGAATACCCTCTCAGACATTATGCTTGAGGCTGGAAAAGATAAAACTCCCATGTCTATTAGCTAAGAAGTTGTCAGGCAATGTCCAACCTCACAAACATCGAATTTAAGAACGACCATGCTAAATAAAGGGTAAATTGATACTGAAAAACCAGTTTCCACTAGTAGGCACTACATTCATCAGTCTAGTCTTGCAATGTACTTCAGTACGGGAGCTCTTAAATTATCTGAAACCATTTAGTTGATCGCTTAAGCTACCTATAAATTCCACTTCATTTGATTACAATGTTTAGTTTTTCTATGTGACTTTCTTCTATGACTAGTGTTTCACATTACTAAATATTAAGTTCCAAGCAATATATCTCATTTCCCAGCTCCTGGGGTCTATTTATTATTTCACTGCCTCAGTTAATGACAGTCAACCAATTCTACAAAATTAGCTTGCTGGACACTGCCGTGATTAAAGTTGAAATGGTAACTGTGTGACATTTTAATAAAATTTAAGCAAAAGACAGAATAGTGCTTACTGTGAAGTATTTACCCCCTGCTGCAGAAGCCATTTCCAAGTACCTCCTAATAACACAAATTTTCTCTATTGCAAATATTTAAAGTGCTCATGTGGTGCTTACGAGATTTCCTATTTGGATTGCACATTAACCCTGCTGTCCCTGGCACTCCTTTAAGAGACCATTTTTTTCACTAAAGTGAAAGGGTTTCCTCATTATACAGATCAATTTAGTTTATCCTATGACCCATATGAAATCTAACTGGACATGGACTTCAGAGGCTAATAAATGCATACCTGTGCATTTACACATATTCATTACTCTGTCTTTTTTTAATTGACTTTAATAGCTTTTGATTTAGTTCTAAAATTCGAAAATGTAACAGGTTTAAAAACTTGTTTTTTTAATCTATAAATATTTAAATATTTCTTATTTTTATGTGTAACTCAGTAACAACACCAGATTAGTGTGGGATGAGTTGGGATTTTGTGTTTCATATGATTCTTATTCCATTTGCACACATGAAAGGGACTTGAACAAATGCAACTAAATGCTGGCATGCTTACCTATAATACAGCAGCGAAAAATTCTTGCATATAGAAACTTTTAGTGAGTAAACCTTAGGGGGCGTTCACACTTGTACCCCTGTCCGCCCTTTGGGTTTCCGTCCTAATCCCCGGAAAAACTGCATAGGGGACAGCTTTCTGGCAGTCAGTTTTAAAATTGCTGGTGCACACACACGAAGTCGGACATGCAGCTGCTAGGAAGTAGTGTGAACTATTTTTACAAAGAGGTTTCCAAGATACTAAAGTGCACGAATGGTTCCTGAAAGCGCACTAATGTCTGCAACAAGTGGGTCCCAATGGCTGGACTGTGTTTATTGCATTGCTGCAGCCATTATTAATTTCTCATTGTGTGCATTTATTTAGAGAATATGTGACTGATGTTACCTACAGTATAAGTGCATGTGTGGTCAATTTTAGAGATGGGTGAACCTTTCAAAATTAATTTTGTTTCAGATTCGGTGGTTCAGTCCCAAGATTTGTCTCAGGTCGAGCAAGTTTGATACTAAACACAGCTTAAATTGCATAAAGTAGAAGACTCTGAAGATACCTAGGAACCTATCTATCCAATTTACAATTCTCTAAGGCAGGGGTGCCCAATACGTCGATCGCGATCTACTGGTAGATCGCAAAGGACGTATGGGTCGATCGCGGGATGCAGGGATCCCCGGTGTCTGCTTGTTCACAGTGCAGGCTGAGAGTCATCTCCGGACACTGTCAGGCGGGGCTGCCGCAGCCCCAGCCTGCCAGTGTCCAGAGATAACTCTCAGCCTGCGCTGTGAACAGAAAGACACCGGGGATCCTTGAGCGGCCACAGAACGCCGCTGTCTCCTGCTGTCACGATCCATCTGGCACTGCCCACATGCCCGACCCTGCCCAGACACGCCTGCCCCACACACAAGCCCGCCCCAGCCCCGCCCATAGGCTAGTCCCGCCCCCGTCCTAGTAGATCTTTTGCTTTGGTCAGCTAATAAAGTAGCTCACACGCTGAAAAAGTGTGAGCACCCCTGCTCTAAGGCAAACACAGTCAAAGTTATGTCAACGTAAGAATGACGTATGTGTCTATAAAGAACAGTGGCCAAGCTGTAGATATAAACTCCTAGTTTAACCATTTACGCTTTTTAACATTTAAAATGCTCAACGAATTACCTGTTTTTTGGAAAAGGTGCTTGTCTATGGGTTTTTAGGCACACGTGGTGGTTATATTGCAAAAAGCAATGGTTTTATAGAAACATTAGGCCATTTTGATGACTTGTAAATGCTATGTGCTTAGCTTAGTTATTTGGGAGACAAATCTGTGGATGTGTGCCTAGTTGAAAAAGTGATGTTTTTTAAAAACAAAAAGTCATCAAAACTATCCCGTCATGGGAGCAGATGTGAAATCAAAATGATTTTTTTTTTTTTTTTAATGCCAACACTAATACAGTGGTATAGTGCAATGTGGTAGACCAGGCCACATGACATGTTTGGATGGATGGTGGCAGTGGTAGTAGCTATGGCAACATTTGTGGCAGTATGGCATGGAATCATGTGATGGAACAGGGCGCATGAGATGGTGTCTGGCACTATATGATTGGCAGGCAGCATCAGCAGTACAGTGAATAGAACATGATACAAGCAGATGGTGACAGCTCATGGATCCATGATGAATTCATTTTGCTAAAAGTCATTTTATCCATGCTAGTGGTAGACAATTTGGTCAATGTCACATAGGGTGTAAAGGTACTGAGCTCAAATTTGACAAGAGGTTCCCTACTCAAAGACTACTAAATATAAAAAATAACTTTTATTAATAATAATTAAAATGTCAGTTTTCCATTCCCTCAGTAAAAACACTAGATTAGTCCCATATTAGTGAAAAATCCTTGGGACACAAAGGAAAAAATTACTGTGATCACAATTGCAGTGTGGGGTCAATTCCTCCAATAATAACCAGAGGGGTTAGTTCAATTCACCTCTTCCTAACACACTATTGCTTCTCATCAGCAATTCAATGTATAGCCTGCTGTTTACATGCAAATATACATGTAGAGAGAGGAAGTATTTACTTCTTTACACTAACAGCGTCAGGCTGCCTAGCTGGAGAGTCCCTAGGGGTTCGCTATGTATGGTCAATCCGCGCATACAAACTCCCCCCCTTTATATTTAGTTGTCTTTGAGTAGGGAACCCCTTGTGTTTCATAGACAATTTGGTCCTTCTAGGTGTTACACCACCAGCAACACTGAACACCCTCTTTGCCATTACGCTGGAACCTAGACAAGACAAAACTCCCATGGCAAACTGGGCCAGCTCTTTCCACTGTTCTAACCTATTGGCCCAGAAATCCATGGGATCACAGTTATCCATTGAAATATAGGATCACTCTAGGTATGACTGTACCTGCTGGTTATCATTTGCCTGTTGTGGGTCTGGTTGGCTCTGCGAGGTGAAAATTTCTGGTTTATCATGTTCCAAATATTGTACTGAATGCTGCTATTTTTACTTGTGGCACAGGCAGAGGACGAGGAGCACTGGCTTAGTAACTGGGAGTGGGCAAAGGCCACATGGGCACATGTGCAAATGCAGTAATCTGGGTCTATAGTCTTTCCTAATATACCAAATTTGCTTCCCTTTGGGAGGCAGGGAACAATTGCAGAGTTTTGACTTTATAGTGAGTTTCTAAGAGCACTGCCATCTAGTACTCATCCCTCTGCTTGATGCTAATAATATGTTTGCTGCTTAGTAAGCAGTGGAGCATGCAGCCTGCCATGCTTGCAAGCATGTACGTGGAGCCAGGTTCTGTCATGCTTGGACTTTTTGGTCAGTGCAGTCATGATTATCATCTTGGTGTGTGTGTGACACGCCACACTACAATCAAAGGAGAGTCTTCCTCCTCTTTCTCCTTTAGTCTATGAGTCCCAGGTCCTCCACCATAATGACCCAGAACTTCATCCTCTTCCAATTCCCTTTGCATCATCCCAAGGCAATGACATTGACTGAGAGGTGTAAACTGTTCTTCCATCCCTCATTGAATGAGTGTGTTTTCTGCAAGATATATAATAAAGGAATCACATCTCTGATGCTGCAGTTGTCCATGCTGACAAATTCGGTGGCCTTTTCAAAGGGCTTGAAAAGTCTACACACTTCCCTCATGAGATTCCAATGACAAGTCTCCAAATAACACATTGCCCATGTAGTTTGCTATATGCAGTAATCATGTACTGCCTTCTGCTGAAGTGAAGTTCCACTGAGTTGTAATGTCACAGATATGGTAGTGCAAAGGTAGACCAATTTGTCACTACATATCATTTTATAGCTATGAGCAGCACCTCTTTTAATCCACTATACATGTTAATAAAGCAACGCACCATATGTGCCAGTCAGGGACAATGTGTTATTTCACCAATCTGCAGCACAGGAACAATATTGGTGCTATTGTTGCAGGCAACACTGCCCAGGTATAGTTGGTAAGAAGCTTTCCAGCACAATACTTGCTTCATGATACCTTTGTGTCAGTGGTTTGCTGCATACAGTAATCATATAGTGCTGCTGCTCAAGCAGATGCTCCAGCATTTTCGACAGTGCTACTCAAAGTGTGCTTCAGCTTACAACCATGAAATGAGGAACGGGATTGAAAGAAATGGCTTTCCAAGCTAAAGTGATGGGTAGGAAATGGATAAATGTGTAGGAGCTGTAAAAGGAGGATGTGTCCTATCTGGTGTTGAAACTGTGCCTGCCCTCACACATGAGGTTATCTTAGTACTAGAAAGCACTATGATTTGCTGTGTTTCTAGACTGGGACTTCTAGACTGTGGCTTCTGATGCTCAAAACATTGACCTAGTGGGCTATGTATTGTCCCTTCCGATTACTACTCCACATATTATCCCTTCCCAATCGCTACTCCACATATTGACATTGGCATGTACCTTTCCCCACATTGATATTTACAGGGAGAGGCCCTCATGGCAATATTATGCAATTCTACTTGAAAAATAATTGCAGCTAGGTAATCTCCATCCAAACTGTGTGCTTCCATCAGTTGAAGAAACACAGTAGATTCCAAGTAGCCGGAAGATTGGGTAAAGAATTCTGTTTACTGGATAGATGTTCCTTTATGGCTGATGACTGATGTTGGCATAGAGGAGGAGGAGAAGCAGATAGCGATGATGGCCATGTGCTAGGTGTGGATTTGGCCTGCCTACAAAGATGATCAGGGAAAATGGAATAGAGCAATTTTGCTCACTTGGTGCCACTGCCAATTCCATTTTGCCAAATGAGCTTGTGATGTGTATGGAGAGACCTAGTTCCTACACATATGCCTGTGGCTAATTCTGGTTGCAGACCTTGCACCTTGCCATTGATTTGTCAATTGGCAATGTACAAAAAAATTCCCATATGGAAGATGACTGCACGTAGCTACTACTGCCATAACACCAGTGTAAACATGTCTGTGAATGTCACCACCACCTGAGCTTGCCTTATATCTACCCTAGGTAGGTCTTTTGGATGTTAGGGCTGCACATCAGGTGGAATTCTTATTATTGCAGCTACCACCACCCTCTTTTTGTAATGTCATCCTGTCACCTTGACCCAGTTGCTATGTTTTATCTTTAATAGAATCATAATTGGATTCAGTAATGTCATCATCTTCCCCACTTTTTTATGGCTCATCATGACAATGAGATTCCTTTATGCCCTCATAATTCCTATCAGATTTCCCCCTAGTGCCCCAACCAGCATGATCGGGCCAAGCCACTACAACCTCCACCAACCCACCATCAGTCATGTCTTCCACCTGTACCTCCTCTACATTCAGCAAATGTAACATGACTACTAGAGAATGGGATCTGTGTCAGTGAAAAAGATATTGTTGACAGTACCGTAAGAAAGCATGGTAAATTATGTGTTTAGGAGAAACAGATAGAACCCTGAATCAACATTTCTGGTTCACTGCTTTTAAAAATGTCAGTTTATTCTCAGTATGACAACACTGCAGTTACTGGTGGGGCTGTTAAGACTAGAAGTAGTGTTGCTGTTGCCATCCACATTCTTATTTTTAGTATTTGCACAAGTGTTTCCTCCTCCCCCTCCTTTTGCCTGTCCACTGCTCTGTGTATTTCCAGTCATTTTACTGCACACTGATTAAATATAATGGGGATTAGCAACAATTCTGACATTATTTATTTATTTTTATTACAAAAAAATAAATAAAACTATATAAAGAAAAAAAGCAAATCACTGAAAGGATCATCTGGTCAGTGAGAACTATTAGACTAGAACACTACATCAATTCGCTTATATTTTTTGCCATTAAAATGTATATTAGTAAACAAAATACATTAAGAAACAGATTTTTCAGATTAGCAGGATGCATCACATTGTTTAATTAAAATAACAGAGGGGTTTTTTAGATAAGCACAGGCTATAATACTATATATATGAGCACAGTGGTGAACCTAGCCTCTCTGCTGCCTGAGGCGGCTGATCAAAAGATGCCCCCCTTGTATTGAGTCCGGGAGGGATGGGGGGGGGGGTTGTTGTTCATCTTTTGTTCGTCAGGTCTCCTTGCATTGGTTCAGAGAAGAAAAAAGTAAAAGGAAAAAAAAAAATCGCCCGGGCTTCCGCCCCCATCTGGTCCGCCGCCCGAGGCAGTCGAATCACCTCGCCTCATTAGAGGTGCGGCGCTGTATGAGCAACAACAACAACAATGCTGAAGAAGAAAATATTTTTTCAGATTTAATATTCCATCACAGGACGAGTTGTTTTTTTTTTTTCAGATTAGCGCAGGCGGAATCAGCACATTGCTGTTAGAGCAGCATTATCTATTTGATGGGAAAAAAAATTAAACTCTTACCTAAAAAAAAAAAAAAAACCCTACTCTATTGCACAACAGACTTAGACAAAATTAGATTATTGACAATGAAAGGGTTAAATGTGCTTTGTCTGTGCCTGTTAGTCTGTGTCTGCTGCTGTGCTGTCAGGCTTACTACAACAGCCGCACCGCTATGTCCTCATTCCTATCTATTAATTACACTAATCTGTCTGTATTTATTTAAATCCGACTAAATTCTTCTAGTCTTCTAAATTCTTCAAGTATTGCCTGCAAATGTCTTATATGAGCAATCTATGAAACAACTGTTTGAAATTTTATTCAGAGGGGAAATTAGCGAAACATTTCTAATTTAA